>NC_141554.1:55604166-55907777 GCF_021556685.1 Rattus norvegicus | reverse complement strand
TGAAAGGAAACTGGTCCATGAAAGCAGAGCAACTATCAAGACAATTGCTGATGCAGGTTGCTGTCCTCAACAGCACTAGGTTAGACCCCATCACAGTTGAAGATTTTACCTCATGGATTACCAATGCTTTCTCCATTTTAAGGAGTGGGCGGGCATGTTTGCCTGGGGAGCTATTGTCCTCCTGGGATGCAGAGTAGGTCTCTGGCTTATTGGCCGTTTGAAAAGAGAGCATGCCAGATACAAAGTGGTTGTTTACCTGGCTATGACCGCCATTGAAAAGGGTGCTTCTCCCAACATATGGCTGGCCTCTTTGAAAGATTAAGAGTTCGCCCTAGATCATTTTTGTCACTGTCATGTGGAGTCATTGTATCCAGAGACAGGAAACTTTCCTCGAGCTCGGACCAACCTAAGACATGGGGCCCTGTGGTGATGGGGTAGCCCTATGACGGGGAATGTCGAGTTTGGATGAGAACCACCTGTGGCAGGAGCAATGACAAGATTGACGTGACACCCAGATCTAGACTACTCATTTTATTAGACAAAAAAGGGGGTGTAGGGCGCCCTCCTGTGGTGGACAACGGTACTGTGCATGCACAGGATTTGCACCTGGCATCAGTTGGCCGGTAATATGCTAATGAGGGAGCAGTACCATGCTAATGAGGTGATTCATGCTCCGCCAATCCTGAAAGGACAATTAGAATAGCCTCAGCCTGCTGGATATATAAGGTGAGCGCTTTGGCTGCTTGTTGTCCTCGTATCAGCAAAATGAAGGTGGTCCTGCAATATAGGCTGTTAAGAAGGATCCAACAGTGTTGCGTCTTCCTTGCCAGACAAGGTGGGCGCTACACATGAGCACACACACACAGACACACACACACACACACACACACACATACACACATAGACACACACAAACATTGATTACTTAACATGCATCTTCATCTAATATTCTCTATGACATTCATCACCTACACATATTTTATATATTTATATCATCCTTGATAAGCTATAAGCTGTATGATTCCAGGTGTCCTCATCTGTTTTCTTGTATAATTCATAACCAATCTCTAGACTACTATTACATATATACATCAATATATAATAAAAACTACCATAAAGATTTTTTCAGAAAATATATAAAATTTTACTTACAATTATGATTCTTCTATTAAGTGTGATATGATAACACCATAATTTTGATCATATTGCTTATGAAAACATATCCACCCTCATTTTAATTTTTCTCTAGTTGCTTTTCTCTGGGAAATAGTTCTGTTTTTATTCATGCTTGTATGTTAATTTTCATATGTATGATCTCTGTGTGTAGATATATATAATTATCTTAATATTAAAATAACTTATATTTCAGTAGAGTAAATTTGAAACATTTATTGACATAAAGAACAGCTGTTGTTTTGTTTACTCTTGTCCTTTATTTAAACTAGATTCTAAATTTTTTTGTATACTAGATACACTTTCAAGTAGGGTAGTTGTAGTTATCTGCACTAAGACATGATTAGACTGAGTGGTCTTATCTAATGCTCCCAGCATAGAACCTTTAAGAACTCAAGAGCCTTAGTGAAGAACAAAGATAGAGTCTGCTGCGGGTTTGCACTTCTTCTTCTTTTTTTTCTTAATTGGATATTTTTTATTAACATATCTAAATGTTATTCCCTTTCCTGGTTTCCCAGACATAAGCCACCTTTCCCATCCCCCTCCCCTTCCTCTATAAGGGTGTTCCCCCACACCAAACAACTGCCCTTCCTACAAACCCACCCTGACATTCCTCTACATTGGGGAATCCAGCCTTGGTAGGACCAAGGGCTTCTCCTCCCATTGGTCCCCAACAAGGCCGTCCTCTGCTATGTATGTAGCTGGAGCCATGTGTCTGTCCATGTGGACTCTTTGGGTAGTGGTTTAGTCCCGGGGAGCTCTGGTTGGTTGGTATTGGTGTTCTTATGGGGTTGCAAAACCCTTCAGCTCCTTCAATCCTTTCTCTAGTTCCTCCAACAGGGACCATATTCTCAGTTCAATGGTTTGCTGCTAGCATTCCCCTCTTATTTATCATGCTCTTGCTGAGACTCTTAGGAGACAGTTATATCAGGTTCTTGTCAGCATTCACTTCTTGACTTCATCAATATTGTCTAGTTTTTGTCGATATATATATATATATATATATATATATATATATATATATATATATATTGTATACCCAAGTGGGGCTGTCTATGAATGATCATTTCTTCGGTCTCTGCTCCAAAATGGAGACAAATCAATATCCTATTTAAAATCATAGTAAGTCTGGTTTAGCAGAAGTAAGGTAAAATGTCAAAAGGATAGAATGGTAGGGACTGGAGAGATGGCTCAGTGGTTATAGAGCACTGACTATTCTTTCCAAGGTCCTGAGTTCCATTCCCAACAACCACATGCTGGCTCAAAACCTTGTGTAATTATAATCAGATGACCTCTTCTGGTGTATCTGAAGGCAGCCACAATGTATTCAGATATATAAGAATAACTACATCTTTAAAAAGGAGAGAAGGAAAGATAATTGTTGGGTTTAATTCTTATTCTTCTAGGATGACAGAGAATTCTACAGCTTAATTATCTAGTAATAAACTATACACAAACTTCTAGGTGACCTATTTTTTCTGTTCCATTCCTGACTTAACAAGAAAAGAAAGGAGAATGAATAAAGGAAGGATACAGAGTTAATTAGGTAATATTTTAAGATTTTGTTGTCTAGTAGTTTTGTTTCCTTTTTAAATCAATTTTAATTTTATCCACAGATTAAGAAAAAGTTACATATAATTATGGACATTACATGACATTCCATTGACTGCACATATATTGTGAAATCAGTTTAAATATACCTAATTATATATATATATATGCATGCTCTGGATATTTCAGAAAAAGAAATAAAAGGAAGCATGTGTGTGTGTGTGTGTGTGTGTGTGTGTGTGTGAGAGAGAGAGAGAGATAATACACTTTATTAGACATCATTTAAGTATTTTTTTCAATTTTATGTGTTTCAGTGTTTTACCTGGGTGTTTATATGTGTACTGCATATATACTTGCTACCCATGAAAATCAGTAGGTCTTGGTCATCTAGAACTATATAGAATTATGGATGGTTTTGAGTTATCATATTTGTTCTGGGAAATGTAACATGTCCTCTGCAAGAGCAAAGTGTTCTTAAACACTGAGCCCCTTACATGCTATTTTAATAAGAATTAATACAGAAATGTCTAAAACAAAAGTAAAGCTGATGTCTTGGAAATTGATTCTCAAACCATTGAATGGAACAAGTGACCAAATATGTAAAAATTTATAACACATACTAGTAAGCTAATGGAGAAGAGAACTTGAGGGGAAAACGGCGAATATAGTGTCTTTCAAGTACATGGAATAAGTTAATGTGCAAAGGCATTCAAGTGTGTTTGAAGGACAAGATGAATTTTAAAACACAGAAAATGGACAGTTGTTTAGATTCTGATGATTAAATCTCAGGATAAAGAGAAACTGTAGATATGTATATGTAACCCAATGGAAATTGTTTTTTAGTAAAGACACTGCAGTGATACTGAGACTATAGTGATACCTTATCTCTGAAATTTATTGCATTCCTCAGCAAGTGACTTGAAGACACAGATACTATGGGCATCAATATACATAATTTTAGAAGTATTCTTTTGCCTTAAACAATAAGCAACTATGAACTCTGGATTTGGGAGAAACGATAAATCCTGAAAATAGTTATAAGAGACTTAGGAAGACTTAACTAACATGATCAGGTATTGGGGGGAAGTCCTGAAGGCCAGCAGAATGAATAGAAACAGGCAACCTCAGAAGGTAGAGGATTGAGGGGACCCTCCAGAATGTACAAGAGACCTGGGAGGTGAGAGACACTTAATACTAAAAGCAGAGGACCATAGATGAAATGCCCTACAGTGGAGAGAGGGAACTTGTAGAGCCAAACTCTAGCAGAAGACAGGGCATCAAGTGGCAGGATGAAGTAGCCATTCCACAGTCAAAACCTCTGACCAAGAATTGTTCCTGTATGAAAAACTGCAGGGACAAAAATGGAGAAGAGCCTGAGGAAAGGAGGTCTGGGGCAGTCCCATGTTGGGATGTGGCTCAAGGGGAGGCCTGACACTATTACTGATTCTATGGTGTGCTTAGCAACAGGAGCCTATCATGACTGCCCTCTGGAAGGCCTAACAAGCAGCTGAGAGTCAGATGCAGATATTTGCACCCAACCAAAGGACAGAAGCTGCTCAGCCTTGTGGTTGAATTAGGGAAAAACTGGAAGAAGCTGAGGAAGAGGTCGACTTTATAAGAAGACCAGCAATCTCAACTAATCTGGATCCCTGAGATTGCTCAGACACTGAGCTACCAACCAGGCAGTATATACCAGGTGATATGAGGTCCCCAACACATATACAGCAGAGGACTTCCTGGTCTGGACTCAGCGAGAGAAGAAGCACCTAACTCTTGAGAGACTTGAGGCCCCAGGGAGTGGGGAGGTCTGATGGGGTGTGGGTAGGGATAGGAATATCCTCTTAGAAAAGGGGCAGGGTGCGGCGGGGAGGTGAGTAGGTATGGGATGCAGAGCAGTCAGAGGAAGGACCAGGAGTGGAGGTAACAACTGGAATGTAAAAAAAAAAAATTAAAGAATAAAAAAAATACATTTTTAAAAAGTAAAATAAAAAATAAATAAAATGTGTTATTTAAGAAACAGTTTGCTGGGTGGTTTTGGCACATGCCTTTGGTCCCAGCACTCAGCAGGCAAAAGCAGGTATACCTTTATGAGTCCCAAGCCAGTCTGGTCTATAGCGTGAGGTCCAGGCAAGCCAGGGTGACAAAGAGAAATTCTCTCTTGAGAAACGAAAGGAACAAACCAAAGGGGCTTGCTACAGAGACTCAGTAGACAGCAAGGGGGCCTGCATGAGACTGACCTAGCCCATCTGCATATATGTTACAGTTGTGTAAAATCATCTCCTTGTAGGACTCCTAGCAGTGGCTGCATAGGCTGTTTGATCCTTTTGCAGGCTTTAGGAACCTTTTTCCTCATAATGTCTTTCCTTGTCCATCCTTAATACTAGAGGCATTTAGTCTTACTGATACTTAATATGCTGGGTTTGTTTAATATCCATGGGAAGCCTGCTCATTTCTGAGTAAAAACTGAGGAATGGAGGAGGAATGAATGGGGAAGAGCAGAGAGCAGAGGGTAGAGGGGAGGAAAGGGGAGCAAATGGAAGGAGAGGAAGGAAGCAAAGTTGAAATTGAAATGTAAATAATAATAATTACAATTATTATTATTATTATAATGATGATGATGATGATAGAAAGTGATTTTGAGCAATAATAATGCCTATACTGTAATTATATGTAAGTAAGTGAATTGAGGCAAATATGAGATTAAGGATACAGGAAATCATTCCAGATGTGTATTGAGATAACTAATATTAAATATCCAAGTACATAGAAAATACTTTGAAGGTACTGACAAATTTTCAATAAGAAAATAATATAAAAATGATACAATAAAATGTTATGTAGTTTGTTCTAAGCTTAAGTAGAAACAAATTTTCAGACGATAAAGGAATTAATCGAGTTTATCAGTGGACAATAGTCATTAAGTGTGAGGAAAATATTTCCATTTTCTCTGCCTAGCAGTTCCCACATAATATTATTATCCTATGTCTATACATATAATAATAAGAGTTTGGTAATCATATGAATAAAAAGATATCAATACAGAAAATAAACTTATGCTGCAATTTAAAAATTACATAGTTCAAAATATGTGAAACTGTACTGAGCAATAACTTACGATATTATTTCAACAAAAAACATTTTAGGTATAAAATGACATAGGAGAAATTCAGCAATAGAAGAATAAAAGCAAGTAATACATCATCATCATTTTAAATGATTTCAATGATTCTACTAATACCATGCATTTTCATGAGAAAGACCTCCCCTGAGTTCAAAATTACTTATATAAACTGACAAATGAGGAAATCAAGAAAATTAAAGTACACATGAGCTGAACATGAGTACACATCATTTCTCTTCCTAGTCTTTAATGCATGTACAATATATTTAGCTTAAAGGCAAATTCTAGGCATATCATTCCATGTCATATTTTAGTGGTCAATTTAGAACAATGCTGTTATTTCTGAAAATGAGACTCAAAGTTGAGAGAGGTGAATGAAATGTAGCAGAGAATGTCTTATAGAATATTGTACATTTTTACTATATTCAGTCTATCATGCTGACATTATTGATTGTCATTTTTGCTTTTATTTTTCTTGGATATTTTATTTATTTACATTTTAAATGTTATCCCCTTTACCCCGTCTCCCAAATTCTCTCCCCCATTCCCTTGTAAATAGTTAAAAAGGAAAATTTATATTCCCTAAATTGTAGAACTCCATTTTCATTTTGACTAAAGCCATTTTAATACACAGACATAAGATGATATTCAGAAAACTACAAATCAAATAAATAAAAATCTCAATCAATTAAATCACTAAGGTAATTCATACTTATCTATTGAATATATCATGTAAACTCTGAAACATAGATGGCAACATTTTCTAGGCAATTTTTTACTCCCTGAATTTTTTCCACCTATGATTTCCAATCCAAAGTTATCAAAGGTAATGCAAGTTACATGGAAGAACAGGGAGAGTATGCTAAATGTTTGTTTGGAGAAGAGGAGGGGGGACAGAAGATAGTGGATGTTGCAGAATATATTAATTCAAGATGCATGAAGACGCCTTTGAGAAATCCTCAGGTTTTAAGCTATAAATATTAAAAAGTGCCTTTCATGGGTGATCAAATCTTTCCACAAATGATACAGGGTTACTAATGGAAATTCTGGGTGCCAGGCAGCAATATCTCATAGGAATAAATATGGTCAGGGGGGTCCTGAGGCATCTTAACAACACAGACGATTGGCATATATCTTGTTTGTCTCCATAGTAAGTAGATGTTAAAATTCTATTGCTGATAATTCCACTCCCTTTACATATAGCACATAGCAAAATCAAACTTGAATGATTAGAAAACTACTTCCCAAAAGCTTAACTTGCATGGCATCAGAACATTCTATGCAGGCTACCAGGAAAGAAAAGACACTTAGTGCTGAACCCATAATTTCAACATGATTGCCATATTTAACCATTGATGCAAGTTTTAATAGTGGGATGAGAATTCTAGAGGTAGCCAAATGCTTTTTGACTGACTGCTCCATTGTAGGTATTTCATGTTTTGTACTGTAAAATCAAAGCCTAGAATATCACCTTCTCTGTGGTAGAACATACTAATAGTTTTATGTTAAATGATCACGCTGGAAACTGACCTCTCCTTATTTTTCAGATACAGATTTATGCTTCTCTCAACTTTGGTCACAGAAACGTCTTTATGTAGTGAATAATAATTAAGGCAGAGACACATATCTGACCAAAGTGTCATTGTCAGTTACCATGAGCACTCAGGTGTGAATCATCTATATTAACTTTCCCTTATGCAAGCATCAGGGATCCTCATAGACGAGTGAACACAGAGAACATAAGAGCTATTGGATGAGGAAGAGAGAGTTGTGAGATATAGAATTCTTGACCACACATGGATTTCACACAGGTGAATTTACAGCATCTGTGGTTACCTGCATAAGATTAAGAAATTCAAAGCTACAGCATGAGTAGATGAGGGGCTAGCAAGACCCCACACTTAGCAGTGCAGCTATTAGCAGTTGATGATTGCTAAATAGAGGAGAGTCACTTTTGTTTCAGAATTGCCTGCTAATAGACTGTCCATGCTCTTTTTGATTGCTCAACACAAGGTCCACACTGGCAGCACAAATGGAACCTAGGAGTGTATTTAATAATTTTAATAATAATTGAAAGAGGACATTTAGTTGGGAGAGTGATGGGGTGAAGGTGAGAGAATGATAAGCTGAGGAACTGATCTCTCTAAAATTAAGAAATTTTCAAAGAATAAAAAATCTTATTTAAAAAGAATTATTTCAAAATCATGAAAAACATATTTTAAAATATATATACTTAATTTAATTTCAAAATTGTAACATTAATAATAAAATTATACTTATGTGAAACTATTTATCTTAGTCTATTATGATGATAATAAAATCATATCTCATATACATCTAATATGAAATTCAAAATAATTATGTTGTAAATATAAATAATGTTGATTTCTGAAAATGAAAAATTGTCTTTGCTCCCTGGGCATCCTTAAAACAATACACAATGTTACCACGAAATATCTTTTTGGGTTGTAGTTCTTCAGCATTTCTATGTCCAAGGTAAAGCAAGAGCTCATATGTGAGGTAGTATTTTATTTGCAATCATGTAAATAGATTTTCTAGGTCAGAACTTAAATGCTAAGGCATGCACTTGCAAGTGATAATGTTATAACTAAAAATATTTCATATTTATTATTTGAAGCATGCTCATTTTCTTTTTCTTGATTCTTAGAAAGTCTTTTAGAAAATATTGTCAATTGCATACTAAAAATGAATGTTTTATAATTGTTAAAGTTGAGAAAACAAAGCACTGATAATTTCCCAGAAGATATAACAGCTCCTTATTAAGTCAAGAAAAATCCTGTTGTGAAGGTCAAAACGTATAATCTTATAAGGGAGTAAATTTTGCAAAATATCTACTACTAACAATAAATACTAAAATAAAAGGTATGCACCTTTTAGTTGAGTTGATGCAATATATAGATATCTTTCATATAAAAATACGTTATTATTTATGACAGGTATTGATTACTATAAAACTATATTTTGATCCTGCATAAACAGCATCCTATATTATGCTATCAAACAATACTGTAATATGTTTTGCACTAATCTATTCTATTAACTTACTAAGGTCAAGAACAATCTGTGAAGAAGAGTCACCATAAGTAGATTGGCTAAAGTTTTACTTATAAATATTGCTTTAGTTAAAGAAAATGAAAAGCCTTCCTTCTTGTAGCAGACTCGGACTAGATTTTTCTAGGCAAATATTTTGTTTTTCTTGTTATCTAAACTATTTTATATATTAAACATCATTTTATTTTATTGCTTTAATTTCAATGTCTATAAAACCGATATTTGAAACAAAAGAAAGCAGTGCAAAATAGAAATATAAGATTTGAAGCAGAACATACATTTACTTTTTCTTTCAAGTCTGAAATGTTGCCTTCTTTTCGATAGACTGCAAATTCAGAACTCTGTAGTACAGCTTCTGAACGAGTAATCCAACTGTGAAGTTCAGTTATATCGACATCCAACCTAAGAGAGCAAAGAATAAGGCTCATTATTTCTTTATTATCCCTTTTTTCTGTATGGAAAGAAAAGAAATGTATTCACATTTACCACACTCCTTCTCATCTGATGCTCCTATTATTGTTAATAGAATCACCATCTCTCTAGTTAAGTAGATTCAAACTTTGGAGTCAACTTTCATCTTGATTCTTGTGATCATGGAGTCCATTTTATTCAACTAAATGCAGCAATCATCTGCACATCATTTCCTACAAGCTATTATATCTAGACTCTGCTTGAAAGCATTGCTCCTGCACCACTCCAAATGACTATTTTTGAAAAATATTTACAATAACCAAAAAGTACCACACTGTTTGCACCAACCAATTAAACCACCATTCTTATATTCATGTTCTCACATGTTACCTAAACCATCAATGTGGACTTGTCTATGCAACTTGGTAGAGAAAAAATGGAAATCAGTAAGAGTAATCCAAGTAAGATCTTAGCAAATACCTGTAAACTATAATCTTTCCTCATGCAGAACACATTCTGGAGCACCAGTTATAGCACAAGAAGCCCAACTAGGTTATGGTGCTTTGAGTAACTCTCCATTATCAATAAAGAAGTACAAAGTTATATTTGTGTGAATACTCATCTTTTAGCTTCCAAAATATCTCAACATGACTTGAAGTTACTGGTCCAACTAACAATAGAAAGAACCAAATAAATGCTCAGTATACCAATTTCTGTCTTGGTCGGTTACTATTGTTTTGATGAAACAATGAAACTAAAGCAATTTGACTGAGGAAGTAAGTTTGGCTATACTTCTGAGATCTGGAAACCTCAGCTGAGAAAATGCTTAGGTTAGATATGGCTATAGGCAAGCATACTGATTTTTTTTTTTTTTGGTTCTTTTTTTTTTCGGAGCTGGGGACCGAACCCAGGGCCTTGCGCTTCCTAGGTAAGTGCTCTACCACTGAGCTAAATCCCCAGCCCCTGCAAGCATACTGATTATAGGCAACTTGGAGGTGGGAGTTGATACAGAGATCTTAGAGAAGTACAGCCTAAATGGCTTGTTCCACAGTACTTGTTCACCCTGTTTTCTTACAGAACCCAGGGCAACCAACCCAGGTGGCATCATACACAATAGATCACAACTTCCCACATAAGTTGCTAAGTTTATAAATGCTCAATATGCTTCCCTACAGTTAGATATAACCAAGGTACTTTTTCAGCTGAGCTTCCATCTTCTCAGGTGACTCCGCTTGTTTCAGGTTGACATCAAACTAGCCAACACAGGGGCTATAAGAAACCCTCATTGTTGGTTGAGTCTGTTAAATTTTGGTGAATGTTATTCTGCTGTAACAAATACCTTATCATCTACCTAGTTATTTCAAAACATTTTCCCCTGGGATCATTGAAGTTACTCTGAATGTTGAATCTAAACAAAGTTTACATGCTATTGAATCAAAGTAAATGGCCCTTGTTATATGAAAGGATTAAAATACATGCATACGGTGGAATACTATTGACATTTTAAAATCCATCTGTTTCATTTGTCAACTTTCCTCTTTTAATTACCAATTTTTATTAAAATATGGAGTCCTATTGCCTGGAGGAAAAATGTGCATTCCTGATTAATTTATATTCATTCACTAAGTTAATATTTTAGGGTTCTTGTCAGTTTAATAACCACAGAGCCCAGTGCACTCCTACCAACATTTCTTCCTGCTCAATAGCAGTATGTATAAGAAAGTAGATTTCACGTTTATTTGTCTTTGGTTTTGGCTCAGTGTAAAATTTGTCGTCTTTGCCTATATGTTTTCACTGGGAAATGAACAGGAAACCCCAGAAAATCTGAGAACATTGTTAGAGTTCTTAAGTATCTTTAAAATGATGCCTCTCAGTTGAACAACCATGGAATGTTTAATACACTGTTTCTCAGAGGTCTCTGTGGGACTGAAGGCCAGTTGTCTATAGTAATAACTTCAACTCAGTGAATTTAACTTCTTTATTGGCCAAATTCTTTTCTTTATGTTCCTATTTAGCAAGTCATAGGAACATTTTTTTCAAATAAACTCCTTGAACTTCTGAGTCTCCAGAACTGCAAAGGAAGCCTTTACCATATCAGTGTGGGCCTTAAGTCCATAATTATGCAATAAATATATTTCAACTTAAACTTGGACTCACAACAGGATTTGTATAAAGGATTTTCCAATGTTTACAGAATTCTGAGGTATTTTTATTCTCTAGCTTTCTTTGGGAGTGCATAGTTTTCTTCCTTACAGATAAAATTATAATTAATATGTAAAACTTTCTTCTTCCTATATGGAAATATTTCATCTTACCATGTGCATCTTCTTCCTCATTTTTTTCTCTGAAATTTGACAGTCTTCAGCTTTTACATAAAGTCTACCTATATTTTCATTTAAGACATCAGTCTATGACTTCACGAACATTTGAGTTCCAATTTTCAATTACTATAACAAATTCAACCACACCCTCTGAGACCATTTTATAAAGAAATTATCAAAATTGATAGAAGTCATATTATTCTATAGTTACTCATGAATATATTTAAAAGCATTCATATTTTTCACAGGATCAAGACCCAATTTTAATGACATCCTATTTTATGGACATGTTAACATTATATTGTTTATAATTTATTTAAAGCATATCTTCCTTCAAGTGTCATAGGACACTTGGAACGATATAGTTCAGGTTTGGTATCTCCATCCATCCTGTATGTACAGAAAAAAACCCTTCTTGATTAGTATCCAGCAAGCACTTATAAGATTTTTAGTATAATCTCTTATTGTTTTAGCTCATTCCTTTCTTTAAATAAATGTGAACACGTTTTATAAAAATACTTTGAATTAGCAACATGAAATCTAAACTATGCACCAACCACTATAAACCCTGGCTTTTAAAATTAGCCTTTGTATTGCTTTAGATTTTCTATAGAAAATACTGCATGACTGAACTCAGAACAATTACAAGCACATACACAAGATCTGTTCAATTCCCAGAAGGACAAAAATCTCCATACAGAGGATTGGAACTCTTATATGCTATCTCATCACTAGCTAAGGAGATATTTAGCATTTGATGACTGCTTAGAGATATCCATTTCTTTATATTTTTGTAAATGATATTTTGGGTATATGCAAAATATTTTGTATCATCCTCTCAATAATGTTCATTTAAAATTATTTTAATAGTACAATCATACTTCATCTAACATGTGGTGTTACTTTTCTAAATAATAGGCCAGAATATAGCTCTGCTAAAGAGTTTGTTTTATTGAAGGATCTATTTGACTAATTCAAATGTTTTGGACACTGAACTGAAACTTAACTCACTTAGAGACCTTGTGAAGATTTTTTAAAAACCAAACAACAACAAAAAATCCCCCCAATGAGTTAGGGTTAAATCAGGTCGAAAACTAGTGCCTCTGCCAAATAAATTGGTTTATCTATACACAATGAAGGCTGTGTAGAGTCAATACCATGGTAACAGTCTGCTTGTGGCTCTGTGAAGATTTTAAGTGAGGCATGGAGTTCAGATCAATTCTACCACAAAGTTGTGAAAAATCTAAAGAGCCCCTTTGTTGTTCTTTTTTGTTTCTGTGTTTGCCTGATTTTATAAATTTAAAAAGGGATTATCCAAGTGCTGAAACTTCTCTTTTGAAATATTATGCTATGGAGCTTGATTATACATTGTAGAAATGTACACATTTTCCATGATAATGTCATTGTATTTGTTACTACATTTGCTTCTATACTCTGTGTGTGAGCAAGAATGTGTCATGGCATGACTGGGGAAATCAGTCATGCACAAGATAGAGGGGTTTCTTTTCTCTTTCTAGCACAGAGGATCCTGGGATTGAACTCACATGCTCAGGATTATCAACAAGGTAATTTAACTAACTAGCCACTTTTCTGACTCCTTATTTACACATTTAAAAGAGGATGTCAGATATTATTTCACTGCAGTTTCAAGTGAAGGTTTTATCTAGAAAAAGTATGTATTCAGAAGCACATAGATTAATACTCTATAGTTCCTTTTCTGGAATGAAATAAAGCAAATTAGTAAAATATGAACATTAGTAAAATATATTAATTAAATGAGTTTATGCTAATTACACCTTTACTATCAACCCCCATTATTGTGATATATTGATTGTCAAGGAAATAGGTGCCATGTAGTCAAACCTGAAACTATTGCATAGTTCATGATCTTAGTTCCTCTCAACAGAATCCGGTTTAGATATTTTCCCCTGGCTTCTAGTTGGTATTTGTGGTGGATTGAACGTACTTAGCCCAGAGGAGAGCATCATTAGGAGGCTTAGGCTTGTTAGAGTAGGTGTGGCCTTGTTAGAAGAAGCATTTCACTATCAGGGTAGGTTTTGAGATGTTCTTCCTAGCTGCCTAGAAGCTAGTCATCTCCTGGCTGCCTTCCCATCAAGATGTAGAACTCTCAGCTCCTTCTCCAGCATCTTGTCTGCCTGGATGCTGCCATGTTCCCACCTTGATAATAATGAATTGAACCTCAGACACTGTAAGCAGGCCCAACTAAATGATGCCCTTTCTAAGAGTTGCGTTGGCTATAATATCTCCTTAGAGCAATGGAAACACTAAAGCCGTTAATTTGTCAACTAAACCTGCTTGTCTTTTAACATATATCTCTGCTTTATTATAAATAAATTTTAGCATAATTATAATTTGCATGCTATCCAACAGTTATCTCTAAATTAACCAAACTGCTATAAATGTGTACTTGTGTTTTCTTCAATACTTTCTAGAAGCAGTTAATTTGTTTGTTCTTACTTAGATTTGGCAGTATACATATTTATATGATCATTAATATGATTTATATCTGTATTGTTTACTACACTATTCTATAGAAATATAATGTTCAATCTAGATCCTACTGTGTAATGTTCAGCATTATTGCTTATAGTTCTGAGAGGAAGCAGTGTTATGCGTTGCTTTTTCTTTAATGACTATAGACATTCCCTCTTCTTAACACCAGATGGGAAGGGAGAGGAGGAACAGTGTTTGAAAGGATTCTAATATATTCTTCACAGAGTTCCAGCAACCTACACTCAGTGCTTAGACCATGAATGCAGTCATCTTCTTAAAGCCTACAGATCCTGTTTTTTAAGTAATAGCTGCACATATATTTAATTCATTATCAATTTATCAGCTGTACTTTTCTTGAATGTGTAGGTCTCTGGATTTACACTTGTCCTAAATCATCAGATACATGTGCTGAAGTGTGGAGCAAAGTAACAGACTCTTGATGTAAATGCTTAATGCTCAAAAATTAGGTGTCAAATAGTCTTCCCAGTGCCTTGTTAGGGATATAATTGTCACAATTTATTTTACCTGAGGCTAAACAAGCACCAATTCAAGATCCTCTCCACTATCTGAATACAATAAGGCACACAATACTTCGCTATTTATCAACTATTTGAATTTCAAAATCATCTCACATATCCAACAATAGGAAAGATAAATTTCACTCAACATACTATAATACAGACTCAATCTCAGGCAGTTAATTTCCTCAGAAACATGATATAAATTAGGTCAGTTACACGTCATATGGTCAACAATAAGAAACGATTACATACACATTTGAGTTTACATAAAAGACAAAAGAATATAAAGCATTCTAAAGAACAAAAGAAATATTTGTATACTTGTAGTTAAACATTGTAAATTTTTGACTAGTCAATACCTTATCAATGTACAGCTATGACAACTCTGTTATTGTGGAAAAGTATCTTCTAGATGAGCACTGATTATATACTGTCTCAATTTTCTGTGTAGTGGCTGCTATGTTGAATATTATAACAAGGTGATATATTTGCATAAGCAACTACTCAATCCTGTTGAACTTACCATTTGTAGTATAACATTTTCACTTTTTGTAGACTGGGTATTATTTTTCATTACATTTACAGTGTATTCTTAAAGATACTCCTTGAAATTCCTGATGCTTATTTTGTTTGTTTGTTTGTTTAAATAGGAAAAGCATATGGGCCTAGATGATGTCTCAGATGGTATTGGTGCTTGCAACATAGTGCTAGTGATCTGAAGTTGATCCCTGGAACCCATATATAGGTAGAACAACAGAACCGACACCACAAAGCTGTCCTCTGACCTCTATGACTTTACTCTGGTGTGTGTACGCATGCACATGCACACACACAACCCCCCCACACACTAATAATGTTGATGAAAGTAATATTAATCATAATCTTGTTAAATAGGAAGAAAAAGCTGCCATCAAATTATCCTACATAAAAACATAAAACTATTTAACAGTATTCCACAGAAATGAATTCACAAATATTTACAGTTGAAGAGGTTTTGATTTGAGATACAAACCTGACATTAGATATTCTTATGTAGTGGATTACATATCCCAAACACATTAATTTATTCATTCTTCAACATTAACATCCCAAGAAACCTATTCCTTGTCTCAAATGTATTGGTAGTTTTAGATGTGTAAACTTAAGCACATTCTTCATAAAACTATATATTTCAATACGGTAAAATTTAATGACTCCAGATCGCTATAAAATGCAATTTTGAAAGCTACTAAAATATATAATTTACATAATTCACGTTGTCCTAAAGTATGCCCATTTACTATGGGTTTAAACTTGAACTTGACCAAACGAAGTATTGGCCATCAAGTTGGGTTAACTGCATTATTAATTATGGACATTAAATTACAAAAATGAGTTCCTTTTTATGATATATACCATAGAATGCAATGGCAGTGCTTTAGTATTTTAGCAAGTTAAAGGCAGGAAAGCCCCTAAATTCCCTGTTGTTGGCATTTTCTACTTTTCTCATTAAAAATCTGACTACACTAAACAGAGTCAGACTTCCGCTGAATGAGTCAAAGTATTTCATTATGTGGTAGATAAAAATGTCGTTAAGAGATCTCCTAACCTAAATGTAATAACAAACCTTAATCACTTAAGATCATAACCTAATATATATTTCTAACATGTGACAGGATTTCAAGAAGTCACTTTCACATCTTCTACTCATATAATGTTTATGGAAACTATCTCAAAAGTTCAAAACTAAAGAAATCCCCTAAACTGTAAATGCTATAACAGAAGAATTAATGCTAACAGATATAAAAATAATACAAAATTCTGTGGCTCAGAGGATTGATAAGGAAATATTGCTAAGTTACAAATGCCTTAAGACATTGCATCTTTCATAAATTTGAAAGTCCCTGTAACAGTCTCTATCTGGGCCCCAGAAATAACTGTGTGACACCGATTTCTTTTCCCAAATATTGCTCAGAGTGAGCTGGTCTCCCAGAAGTGCTGTCACTTCTAAGCTCATAGGTGAGACCAACACTTTTACTCCAATAACTGGCCAAAGAGAAACACACCAGGAGACCACAGGGCACAAGAACCACAAAGTACATGGAGACAGATTCCTTCAAGTTTCCACCAGCGCCCCACAGCTAGCCCTATGACCCAGCTCTCAACATACAAAAATCCCTCCCAGAGATAACCATTCACTCAGGAAAGTTGACATACCTAAGATCACAGGCTAACAGTCTTACAGGAGGGACAGTATCCAGTCAGAGACAGCAAGACCAACTAACACCAGAGATAAACAGATGACGAGAGGAATGCACAAGAAAGTAGGTAACAGAAACCAAGGCTACTTGGCAACATCAGAACTCAGTTCTCTCACCAAAGCAAGTCCTGGATATCCCAACACACCAAAAAAGCAAGATTTGGATTTAAAATCACATCTCATGATGATGAAAGAGGACTTTAAGAAGGACATAAATAATTCCATTAAAGAAATACAGAATACAGGTAAACAAGTACAAGCCCTAGAAGTGGAAACACAAAAATCCCTTAAAGAATTACAGGAAAACACAACCAAACAGGTGAAGGAACTGAACAAAACGATCTAGGATCAAAAAGTAAAAGCAGAAACAATAATCAAATCACAGAGAGAGACAATCCTGGAGATCGAAATCCTAGGAAAGAGATTGTGGGTCATAGATGTAAGCATCACCAACAGAATACAAGAAATAGAAGAGAGAATCACAGTTGCATAAGATACCATAGAAAACATTAACAAAGCCAACAAAGAAAATGCAAAATTCTCCTACCCAAAATATCCAGGATATTCAGGACAAAATGAGAAGACCAAACCTAAGGATAATAGGTATAGAAGAGAACGAAGATTCCCAATTTAAAGGAGCAGTAAATATCTTCAACAAAATAATAGAAGAAAACTTCCCTAAAATAAAAATAAATATGTGCATTTACATAGAAGAAGCTTACGGAAACCCAGATAGAATGGATTAGAAAAGAAATTCCACCCATCACAAAATAAGCAAAATACCAAATGCACAAAACAAAGAAAAATATTAAACGCATTAAGGGACAAAGGTCAACTAACATATAGAGGCAAACCTTTCAGAATTACACCAAAATTTTCACCAAGGACTCTAAAAGATAGAAGACCCTGGGCAGATACCATACAGAACCTAAGTGAACATAAATGCCTGCCGAGGCTACTATACCCAGAAAAACTCTCTTATCTTGGAGAAATCAAGATATTCCATGACAAAATCAAACTTACACAATATGTTTACACAAATCCATCCAAATAAAGGATGATAGATAGAAAACTCCAAGAAAATGTGGGAAACAACACCCTAGGAAAAACAAGAAAGTATTTTCTTTCAACAAACCCAAGATACCCACACAATCATAATTCTAGCTCTAACAACCAAAATAATAGGAAACAACAATCACATTTTCCTAATATCTCTTAACATCAATGGAATCAATTCCCCAATAAAAGACATAGAGAAATAGACTGGATACATAAACAGGGCCCAGCGTTTTGCTGCATACGAGAAAAGCACCTCAGTGACAAAGACAGACACTGCCTAAGAGTATTTTGCAAACCAAACAGTCTCCCCCCAAAAGCTGGAGTACCCATTCTAATATTGAATAAAATCAACTTTCAACCAAAAGTTATCAAAAATGACAAGGAAAGACATTTCATATGCATCAAAGGAAAAAATCTACAAAGATGAACTCTTAATTGTGAATATCTATGCTCCAAATGCATGGGGAACCACATTCATAAAAGAAACCTTACTAAAGCTCAAAGCACACATTACGCTTCACACAATAATAGTGGGAGACTTCAACACCTCACTCTCATCAATGGGCAGATCCTGGAAACAGAAATGAGCAGAGACATAGTGAAACTAACAGAAGTTATGAACCAAATGAACTTAACAGATATCTATGGAACGTTTCATCCTAAAACAAAAGAACATTCTGTCTTCTCAGCACCCCGTCTTACCTTCTCTAAAACTGTCCATATAATCAGTAAAAAGCCAGGCCTCATTATGTACAAGAAGATTGAAATAATCACATGCATCTTATCAGATCATCACAGTCACCATAGAAAACATTAACAAAGCCATCAAAGAAAATGCAAATAAGAAAAAAAATACTAGAAAACCCCAAAAAAGCAATAGATAGCCCACATAAACATGGAAGCTGAACAATGCTCTACTTAATAACTTGGTCAAGGAATAAATAAAGCAATAAATTAAAGACTTTTTAGAATTTATTGAAAATGAAGGCACAACATATCTGAACTAATGGGATACAATGAAAGCAGTGCTAAGAGGAAAACTCATAGCTCTGAGTGCCTCCAAAAAGAAACTGGAGAGAGCATACATTAGAAGTTTGACAGCACACCTGAAAGCTCTAGAACAAAATGAAGCCAGTAACACTGAAGAGGAGTAGATGGCAGGAAGTAATCAACTCAGGGCTGAAATCAACCAAGTAAAAACAAAAAGAACTATAAAAAGAATCAACAAAATCAGGAAAAGGCTCATTGAGAAAATCAACAAGATAGACAAACCTTTAGCCAGACAAACCAGAGAGCACAGAGAGTGTATTCAAATTAACAAAACCAGAAATGAAAAGGGAGACATAACAAAAGAAACTGAGGAAATCAAAAGAATCATCAGATCCTACTTCAAAAGCATATAATCAATAATACTGGAAAATCTGGGTGAAATAGAACACTTCCTAGATAGATACCAGGTTCCAAAGTTAAATCAGGACCAGATAAACCATCTAAACAGTCCCATAGCCCCTAAAGAAATAGAAGCAATCACTACAAGTCAACCCATAAAAAGCCAAGGATCAGATGGGTTTAATACAGAATTCTATCAGGGCTTCAAAGAAGACCTAATACCAAAACCTTTCAAATAATTCCATAAAATATAAACAGATGAAACACTACCCAAATACATCTATGACGCCCCAATTATACTTATACCTAAACCACACAAAGACCCAACAAAGAAATAGAATTTCAGACCAATTTCCCTTATGAATATCAATGGGAAAATACTCAATAAAATTCTCATAAACTGAATAAAAGAACACATCAACACAATCATTATTCGCAATCAAGTAGGATTCATCCCAGGGATGCAGGAATGGATAAATATATAGAAATCCATGAACATAATACACTATATATACAAATTCAAAAAACAAAACAAAATAAAACCCAAGATCACATCATTAGATGCTGAGAAAGCATTTGCCAAATTCAAGACCCCTTCATGGTAAAAGTCTTAGAATGATCAGGAATTCAAGGACCATACATAAACATAGTAAATGCAATGTACAGCAAAGCAGTAGAGAACATCAAATTAAACTGAGAGAAACTTGAAGCAATCCCACTAAAATCAGGGACTACACAAGGCTGTCTACTCTCTCCCTGTCTATTCAATATAGTATTGGAAATCCTAGCCAGAGCATTTAGACAACAAAGGGAGGTCACAGGTATGTAAATTGGAAAGGAAGAAGTCAAAATATCACTATTTGCAAATGAGATGATAGTATAATTAAGTGACCCCAAAATTCCATCAGAGAACTCCTAAACCTGATAAACAACTTCAGCAAAGGGGCTATTTATAAAATTAACTCAAACAAATCAGTAGCCTTCCTCTAATCAAATGAAAAACAGGCTGAGAAAGAAATTAGGGAAATAACAATATTCACAATAGTCAAAATTTATATAAAATACCTCAGTGTGATTCTAAACAAGCAAGTGAAACATCTGTATGACAAGAACTTCACATCTTTGAAGAAAGAAATTAAAGAAGATATCAGAATATCTCCCATGCTCATGGAATGGCAGGATTAATGTGGTAAAATTGTCCATCTTGCTGAAAGCAACCTACAGATTCAACACAATGCCCATCAAAATTCCAACTCAATTCTTCATACAGAAAGAAAGAGCAATTTTCAAATTCCTTTGGATTAACAAAGAACCCAGTATACTGAAAACTATTTTCAATAATAAAATAACTTCTGCAGAAACCACCATCCCTGACCTCAAGCTGTATTACAGAGCGATTGTGATAAATACTATATCTTAATGGTACAGAGACAGGGAGGTAGATCAATGGAATAAAATTGATGACCCAGAAATGAACCCACACACTGGTGGTCACTTGATTTTTACAAAGGATCTAAACATATCCAGTGGAAAGAGAGAGAATTTTCAACAGTGGGGCTGGTTCAACTGGAGGTCAGCATGTAGAAGAATGAAAATCATTCAATTCATTCAATAAGATACCATTCTTATCTCCTTGTACAAAGCTCAAGTCCAAGTGGATCACGGACCTCCATATAAAACCAGGTACACTGAAACTCATAGAAGAGAAAGTGGGGAAGAGCCTTGAACACATGCATTGGGGAAAATTTCCTGAATGGAACAGCAATGGCTTATGCTTTAAGATCAAGAATCTCAGCAAATGGGACCTCATAAAACTGCAAAGCTTCTGTAAGGCAAAGGACACTGTTATTAAGACAAAACAGCAACCAAGAGACTGGGAAAATATCTTTACCAACCCTATATCTGATATAGGGCTAATATCCAATATATACAAAGAATTCAAGAAGTTAGACTCCAAAGAACCTAATAATCCTATTAAAATGGGTACAGAGATAAGCAAAGAATTCTCAACGCAGGGATATCAAATGGTTGAGAAGCCCCTAAAGTAATGTTGAACATTCTTAGTCATCAGGGAAATGCAAATCAAAACAACCTTGAGATTCCACCTCACACCAGCCAGAAGGGCTCAGATCAAAATCTCAGGTGACAGCAGATGGTGACAAGGACATGGAGAAAGAACACTCCTCCATTGTTGGTGGGATTGCAAACTGATACAACAACCCTGGAAATCAGTCTTGAAGTTCCTTGGAAAATTGGATATTGCAATAACTGACGACTTTGGGTATATCCTGAGCATATACCTGAAAGATGATCCAACATACAACAAAGACACATGCTCCACTATGTTCATAGCAGCCTTATTTATAATAGCCAGAAGCTGGAAAGAACCCAGATGCCCTTCAATAGAGGAATGGATACAAAAAATGTGGTACATCTACACTGTGGAGTACTACTCAGCTATCAAAAACAGTGACTTCATGAAATTCATAGGCAAATGGATGGAACTAGAAAATATCCTGAGTAAGGCAACCAGTCACAAAAGAACACACATAGTATACACTCACTGATATGTGGATATTAGCCCAAAAACTCTGATTATCCAAGATATAATCCACAGACCACATGAAGCTCAATAAGGACAACCAAAATGCCAATGTCTCAGTCCTTCTTCAAAGGAGGAACAAAAATATTCATAGGAGGAGATATGGAGACAAAGTTTGGAGTAGATACTGAAGGAATGGCCATCCAGAGACTACCCCACCTGGGGATCTAGCCCATTTACATACAGCCACCAAATCCAGATAATATTGTAAATGCCAAGAAGAGCATGCTGACAGGAGCCTGATATAGTTGTCTCCTGAGAGGCCTTCCCTGCCAGAGTCTGACAAATACAAAGTCAGATGCTAGCAGCCAACCATTGAACTGAGAACAGGGTCCTCACTGGAAGAGTTAGAGCATGAACTGAAGAACCTGAATGGGTTTGCCACCCCATAGAAAGAACAACAATATCAACCAACCAGAACTTCTAAGCTCCCTGGGATTGATCCACCGACAAAAGAGTGGACATGGAGCGACCCATGCGTCCAGCTCTATATGTAGCAAAGGGTGGACCTTGTCAGGCATTAATGGTAGGAGAAGCCCTTTGCCCTGTGATGCCTCAGTGTAGGGAAATGCCAGGGTGGTTAGGTAGGAATGGGTGTTTGGGTTGGTAAGCACCTCCTGAAGAAGCAGCAGGAGGTGGGATGGGATAGGGGTTTTCCGGAAGGAAAACAGGGGAAAGAGATAACATTTAAAATGTAAATAAATAAAATATCCAATAAAAAATTCCACAAAAAATAAAGTCCCTATGAAACACAAATATATGCAAACATAACCTTAACAATAGGTAACATGACTATTATGTGGTAGATGAATACGTGACACGCTGTCATAGTAACCAATCTATTCTGGTGCAATACAACATGCCTCAGTTGAAACTACTATAGCATTTACTTTAAAATCAAATTGGAAAAGCTAAGAATGACCTTGTAAAAAGATATGAATCACTAGAGGGAGCCCCTTCCCTTTCAGACATGGGCATCTCTTTAGCTTCTCTTTCAATTTCTTATCTGCATAATAGTAATATGGTGACAAATGGATTTTTCCTGGAGGCTTTCTTACACAGAAACATAAAATGTTCAAAGATAAAGGTAAAATTCTGTACAAAGAACATATCGGTAAGACAACCTCAGATATACAGCTAAAATGCTTTAAGCCATTTTGTAAAACAAAGCATCTTGAAATCCTAACACATATAAAACTCCAAAAAAATATTGTAACATAATTTAAACACGTCTCTATATGCAGGGACATATTCGTAATGCAAACACCACAGTGCTGTTTTGTGTACTCTGTAACCAAAGCTATGTTTCCTGAGTCATTGATTTACCTAATCTTTAAACAGTTTATAAATAAATGGATTATCACACTCTGTGTCCCTGTAATTGTATCCATGTATTATACAAGTTAAGACTTGCTAGATGGAAAATAAACTAACTTAAGGCAGGATAAGAAGGGGAAAGGATTTTTAACCAAATTGTATGTTTTTGTGAAGAAAAAGATTGCTTTTAAGTGAAAACATAAATAATTTGGTTTCTCATATGGAACCTTGGCTAATATTCATTTTAGTTTACACATAGCTATAAACAACTATGATAAATATTAATTTGTGCATATAAGGCTTATATAAACCATGTTCTTCCATCAGTTATTGCAGGAACTAAATCATGCCTTGCTGTTCCTCCTTGCATGTCAGCATAATTTCACATGTTTCAGTTAGGTGTTAAGGGCAACAACAGTAAAACAAAACAACCACAGAAAACAAAACCCTAAAACAGGAAAGCTAAGACAAAGAGAAAAACATAGGAAAGTAGTCTCATCCATTTTAATTTTTATCACAAGGTCCCATGGGACACATATGCTCATACCTCTTTTTATTCAAATAAGAATAATTGGCACAGATCCATGATCATCATTTTTGTCGACATTTTGGCCACTTTTTACTACATACTGGCTATTGGAGCTAAGCTGAACATTTGTAAAGGAGAGACTGTTCTATACAAATCCCCCAAATGTTTCTCTGTTCCTTTGGCCTAAAAGAATTACTTTTTTTTCCTGTTTTGTATAGTGTAGGATGGATGGCTTCTCCAGACATTTTTGAAAAAATAGATTTATTTAATTTTTGAATTGCAGTGGAATTTGAGTATCAGTTCACATAGGGAGGTGAGAGGATAAATTGTAGAAGTGGATTATCTCTTCCCATCTAGTAGTTCCATTGATTGGGAGTAATTTTTACACAAATGAACTGGAGGGAGTGAAAATGAAAGAAGTGATTTGATTGCATGACCCAGAACATGGGACATTCATCTTTGCAGCAAGCATGTGTACTTGCTGAGCCATCATTTTAAAGTAGTACTGTTGCCCAAATAGCCATATCATAATGTTTTATTTTCAAAATCCTGTTCTCCCAATGACAAGCAGATTAAAATCTAGCAGTTACTAGTTTTCACAACAGAAAGTCACTCTGCTCTATAATGTTATTACCAGCTTTCTTCTTTATTTCACTGGATAAAATATTCTCCCCCAAACTCACAGAATTACATATATAAGTGGTACCCCTTCGTTTGATTTGTCATTTTCCATTAATCTGTGATCAATATTTCCTTGTATTTTTAACTATATACTCAGCATTTCCCCATGAACCTACTATGTCCAACTATTGAACAAGAAGTAATCTTTTTGTACCTCACATCTGAATATTTTAGAGGTAATTCTTGCTCCTTGGCTGGGTTTATGCTAGAATGCAAGCATCCTGGGGGAACACCTTAGTATGCTTTGGAGTGATAGCAACTAGAGTGCTTTCCTGTGGGGCAGGTAGTGGTGAAAGGTACCCTGATTCCTGCTTGAGATAGGTGGAATCCCTAGGATACCCTGAAAGGGACAGCAGGGTGGTTCCCAGTCTCCCAGAATCTCAGTGCCTCACGTAGCTACACCATCCCCCCACCAAAGACCCCTGTACAGAGGTTTGAGACAGACCTCAGTCATGTAGGGCAAAACCTCAAGCCCTTCCTCCACAGGTGAGAATGTGACCACAGGTGACATAGGCTCAAGACAGTCTTAGAAGAAGGACCACATCCCAAGCTCTCAGGCCAAACCAATAGGAAATACACACTGTCAGACACTGACCCATCCAAAAAAACTGTATTGAAGTGTTGTGTTCAGAATTAAAGGTGTGCAGGAATTATTCCATCATCTGAGAGCTTCTGTCATGAGAGCTTTAACACCCCCACCTGGGGAAGAGCTCTCCTCTCCAGAAATCACGTCCAGAGCTCCACTGCACCCCTCCTTGTCTAGTCAGTCTCCTGCTGGCCCAGCCTGGCATGAGCAACCCAAGCAGCAGTGGCAGAAAGGAGAAGCCCCATTAGCTGGGGGTGGAGAAAGCTGTTCCCCCTCCCTGAGTTCTCTCCACCTCACCTGAACCTGAGAACCTAGCCATGCAAGAGATTGCTGTGAAGAGCACCCTGGCACCAGAGCCCTACACATTCCTAAATCATGAGGATCCATTAGATCCTAGCTGAATAAATAGCAAAGTTAGCATGAAAACTAATGCTGCTGTCACTTCCCTCCTGAATAGCTGTGGCTCATACTGCCTACAGGGTTAGTCAAAGAATGTACCACATACTGACTGTGCCTTGGACCCTATGGGAGGCAATTTAAACTTTAAACATTCACAGCGTGAAAGCTCACTGAGTTTAAAGGACTTCAACATGCTTTTATGGTGTGGGTCTTTAAAGTTTAAATAACTTCTAGTCAGGGTTCAGAAACTATCTAGTATAATGTGGAAAGTCATTCAAGTCTGACATGTCCTTAATGCCCCAATGCTCCTTCCCAGCATTATGACCTCTTTTAATCCATTTACTATTTTTTTAGTGAACATCTGTATGAACTTTAGTTTAAATACAAAACAAATCTCACTGTTTTACAAAGCCAGTCCTTTGCTCTGCCTCTCAATATAAAATTCCATACATATAGTGAATGAGCAACACACTTATTCTCACAGTTATGGCATCTATAAACAACACTGGGCAGGGGATGAAGCCAGAGATTAGACATAAAGGGATCCCCACGATATTAATTTCAAGAATTATGGGCAAAGATATGTCCATATCTTATTCAAAGTTTCTTTTGAAATATTCTTCCATGAGACTGTAAAACATGTAGACAGGAAAGAACAAAATCAGAGGTAGAGGAATTATAAGTTCATGCAGAAATAAATTTAGGAAACAACTAGAGAAAAGGCAGCGTTGAAGAGAAAAATCATACATTTAAAATAATTTAACTAGCACGCGCAAGGCCCTGGGTTCGGTCTCCAGCTCCGAAAAAAAGAAAAAGGAAAAAAAATTTAAAAAGTACATTTGGAAAGAATTTGGTGATGTGGCAGTTACAGAGAACACTGTCGATTGCTTCACAGACACAGTTAATCTTTGAGGCTACAATGTGAGTGATATCTCATAGACTTACAAAATCTAAAGCACAGAACTGCATTTGAAATTCTTGGGTGTGGGAAACAGGACTGAAGTCCTAAGTGCCAGAAGAAAGAATGGAAACAGGAAACCTCTGGGGGTATGAAGTAGACGGGGCTCTAGAATGTACCAGAGTCTTGGGAGGTAAAAGAATCTCAAGACTCAAAGGGAGGTGTCTTAGATGAAATGCCCCACATGGGGGAGAGAGAACTTGTAGAGTTCACCTCCAGTAGAAATACAGGGCATCATGTGGAGAGATGGAGTGCCATCCTACAGTCAAAAACTCTGATTCAGAATTGTTCCTGTCTGAAAGGACAGCAGGGACAAAAATAGAGAAGAGACTCAGAGAAAGGAGGTCCAGTGACAGACACAAATTGGCATCCATCTTAAGGGGAGGCCCCAAGACGTGGCTCTATTACTGACACTATGGTGTGCTTACAGACAGGAGACTAACATGGCTGTACTGCAAGTGAGTCACAACAAGCAGCGGACAGAGTCAGATGCAGATCTTTACACCCAACCAATGTACAGAAGATTACTGTGGTAGGATTAAGGATAAGCTAGAAGAAGCTGAGGAGGAAGGCAGCCCTATAAGACCAGCAGTCTCAAATAATCTGGACCTCTCAGACACTGAGCCACAAACCAGGCAGCATACACCAGTTGAGTTGAGGCCCCCAACACATAAACAGCAGAGGACTGCTGGATCTTGACTCAGTGAGAGAAGATGCACCTAACTCTCAATAGACTAGAGGTCCCAGGGAGTTTAGCGATCTGGTGGGGTGGCAGTGAGGGATGGGGTATTGGGGACATTCTTTTGGAGATGGGGAGAGGAGGTATGTGATGTAGAACTGTCAGAGGGCAAACCAGAAGGGGGAAAAAGATTGGACTGTTAAAAAAAAGATTAAAGAATTAAAAAAAATATTGAAATGCATCACACAAACACCCAAAAACCACAGAAATCTCATTAGAAATCCAAATGTATATAACTAGCAACTGTTTGATATATATATGTCTGAACATCAGGGCCGATGATGAACTAGTAGTATTACTTTGTAATTTATAAGATCCAATTAAGTGAGAAGATAGGTGTACCCAGCTATACTTCTCCTGGGCCTATACCCAAAAGATGCTCCAACAAACAGCCAAGACACATGCTCTACTATGTTCATAGCTGCCTTATTTATAATAGCCAGAAGCTGGAAAGAACCCAGATGCCCTTCAAGAGAGGAATGAATACAGACAATGCGGTACATCTACACAATGGAGTACTACTCGGCTATTAAAAACATAGACTTCATGAAATTCATAGGCAAATGGATGGAAATGGAAAATATCCTAAGTGAGATAACCCAATCCCAGAGAAACATACATGGTGTGCACTCACTAAGTAGATATTAGCCCAAAGGCTCAAATTGCCCAAGATCAATCCACAGAACACATGAAGCTAAAGAAGGATGACCAAAGTGCAGATGCTTTACTCCTTCTTAAAAGGGAAACAAAAATATTCATAGGAGGGGATATGGAGGCAAAGTTTGGAGCAGTGACTGAAGGAATGGCCATTCAGAGCCTGCCCCACATGTGGCCCACAAATATACAGCCATCAAAACTTGAGAAGACTGATGAAGCTAAGAAGTGCATGGTGAGTGTAGCTGGAAATAGATGTCTCCTGAGAGACACAGCCAGAGCATTTCAAATACAAAGGCGAATGCTAGCAGCAAACCAATGAACTGGGAAAGGAACTCCAGTTGGAGGACTTAGAGAAAGAGTTGAGGGTGCTGAAGGGGCTTGCAACCCCATAAGAACAGCAATGCCAACCAACCAGACCTCCCAGGGACTAAACCACTACCCAAACACTATACAGTATACTATACTGACCCATGGCTCCAGCTGCATTTGTAGCAGAGGATGTTAGGCACCAATAGAAAGAAAGTCCCTTGACCCTGCCAAGTTTAGACCCCCAGTGTAGGGGAATGTCGGTAAGGTGGGAAGGGGGGATGGACGGGGAGGGAAACATTCTTATAGAAGAAGGAAAGGGGGATGGATAGGGGGCTTATATGTGGGAAACCGGGAAAGGGAATAGCATTTGAAATATAAATAAAAATTATCCAATTAATCAAAATATTCACTATGAAAAACAAAAACATAAGTATTGTTCATTGAATGCTATTAAGATTAAATAAAGGATATATTATTTGAAGACTAAAAATCATCTAGAATAAGATCAACCTTAGTTATTAAATGTAGGGCGCCCTCCTGTGGTGAACAACGGTACTGCGCATGCACAGTCTTTGCACCTGGCATCCCTTGGCTGGTAATATGCTAATGAGGGAGCAGTACCATGCTAATGAGGTGATTCCTGCTCCACCAATCCCTGAAGGACAATTAGCATAGCCTCAGCCTGCTGTCTATATAAGGCGAGCGCTCTTGCTGCTTGAGGTCCCCGTATCAGAAATGAGGTGGTCCTGCAATAAAGGCTGTTAAGAAGGATCCGACGGTGTTGCGTCTTCCTTGCTGGACGAGGTGGGAGCGACAATTAAAGAATATCTTTTTTCTTCATCCTGTTTATATAAATCTTGCATTCTACTCAAGTTCTCTGCATTGAAGCAAGAGGAAGGGAATGTCAGAGAATGAGAAAAGATAAAAGAACAGAAGGAAGAAGGAAAAAGAGGGGACTAAAATATAATATCTGAATAATTATGGTTTGGTATTATTCAACAATGTTAAACCTAAGAGGACTCTTCTAGCTCCTTTACATTACTGAAGTTGTGATATGAATGGCCATGTATCTTTAAATTAGAACCAAATTATACACACAGGACACAGATCCTTGTAAGTCTCACTATATTTTCAAATTTCAATAAATTTATTTCTGTCTCAAAAAAAGAAAGATAGGTGTATAAGCAATAAAATCCAAGAAATGAAAACTTCATTAGAAGAAAATAAAATGAAAATTTGAAGTGTTAAAACTGATCTTAAAGGTATAAGAAAAGCAAATTGACAGGACGTAATGGGGTGGGAGTGCGGGGAGACATAATAGGAGAGCACAATATTCTAGAAACTGAAAGCACGACAATTTTGGAAAGGGACTAATAATCACTGTCAAGCATGGCGCAAAGGTCAAGAAGGATAAGAACTGAAGAGTAACCTTTCAAGCTGGCATAAGGAGCTCTCTGGTGACTCTGTAGAGAGCAGTTTTAGATCCTGATGCAAAAAATAAGCTGGTAAAAGGAAGAATTGGAAGTAAAGCATCACAGTTTTTGTGATGAGGGATGGGCTATGCACTCAATTCTGGTTCCACTTATATTGGGATAAATAAAAATGTCTATTTGTCCTTCAACTGTAAAACAAACAAAACTCCATGCTAAAGCTTACATCTGTAACATTGTTTGTATGCATTCTAATGCTGTATTTATTTAAGTAGTTTCTGGAGTTACAGTACTACATCATACTGCCATTCCCCATTATTATAGCAGTTCCCCATAGTAGATATAATTTACCATTTTCATACCTGAATACATTTAGTGTTTTTCACATAGGGTGATGTACATATATAGCCATCTCTTCAAATATTTGTCATTTCCTTTAAGGAAAGATGTTTTTCTAATTACTTGGAAACAATAAATATTGTCTGCTAGATATCCTGTTCTGCAAAAGAATTTCAGAATTTTTCACCCTGTTAAAAAAAGACCTTTTAGACATATGGCTTACAGAAGTTTCTACATCCGCTCAAAAGTAAAAAACTTGATTCCTGCAAAGAGAATCTTCACATCTAGTGGATGAAACAGTCATCTGAATAGACCATTCTAAAAATATGTAATGCAGGTGTCCCAAGATGAAACAATGACATCATAGCTTAGCCTAGAGTAACCTGTGTCCTTTGTAGGAAAGAAAATTACAAGTTAAGTTGTAATGGAATTAGTGTTCCATCTAGTGAACTAATTTTCACACTGTGGGATCAGAATTAGTGCCCTACCATCACCTGGGAATTTGTTTGAAATTAAAATTTGTGTGTATTTTTCCTAGATCTAATGGATGGAATTTTAAAAAGTTGAAGGACAGTCAGTGATCTTCAAATATATAACTTCTGATGAGCTGACCACCCTCCAATGAAGGCCATACTTCTGAAAGTATATGGGCAGCACAAACTGTAGTCATGGCTTTTTAAAAAAGAAGGGGGCATTAAATTGGACTTGTCAGAAAAGAAGAATAAATCAAAGAAGAGACAGGAATATGCTGAATATAATCAAAATTCAATGAAAAATATTCTGAAGGATCTAATAAAATTAATAAAAAATTTGCTCAGGAAGTCTTCACAGCTTCACAAATTATTTTGATGTAAGTTGAATTGTGTAAACAAATGCTCATACAGGAAAGTCTCAAACTTCACGGTTTATCGGAATAACCTGGGGATACTGAGAAAGATTTTAGAGCCTACCAGCAGAGAACTTATGATTTTCCAGACTTGGAAAAAGCCAACACATTTGCATTAAAAATTAATTGTGACATGAGGCTGCTTTATCATTCACTGTACTTTGAGTATTCCCACTTGTAAATAATCCTTAGTATATGTGCATCCAAAATTCCCATCATTCCATTATTCACAACATAGTTATGGGATAATCTTTGATATATTTAGCAAAATAACTTTTATGAACATTAAATGAATAGATGAATAGTTGTATTTTGAATTTATGAAAATATATGAAAAGTTTCTATTCTTCATAAAAACTTACTTTCCTAGCTAACATTTGAGTTTATACAAAGATGATTTGATAATAGTTTGGAATAAAAGCATTATTTAAAATCATGACACTGTAGTCGAAATTAGGAGAGTCAGCAGTAATCCTTATTTTACAACACTATGCAGGTTATTTAACCTTTCCAGACCCCAATTAACCTATAACCCTGGAGATGGCTAGTTCCCTTAGACCAAAAGAAGCAAGTGATCTTTGCTTTGTTGGGCTAAAATAAGGATCAAATGTGTCATACCAAGCCCAATAGCCCAGATATTTTAGGCTCAGTTTATCACCTATAACAAGTTTCAAAAGTCTACAGACACAGTAATTATTTAATTATGGTTGTCACATAAGTTAATATGGTTTAATGTACATTTTCCAGATTTTTCTTGGGAATCAAAGCTAAAATAATATTTATATAATTAATATTATATAATTATATATTTGGAAATATAAACCTTATAAAACTGGAGAGTTGTTATCTCTTCCTATGTATTTTTTTTCCAGAGATGGGATAGACAATACTTAATTCAAGCAGCAGTAACATTAAAAGAAAGATCACAAAAAAAATGAGGAAAAAAAGGCATGAATGATAAACAAAGAGAAAATAATACCATAGGTCTAGAGGATATTCCATTTATGTATTTTAATGTGCAAACAGGCACAAAGAAATAACAAAAATATATTATTTGGTTGCTTATGCAATTATGAAAATGGGTTACCAGATCGATTTAGGCATTCTAGGTGCCTCTAATATTGCTCTTGAACTGCAGGATGCTAACTTTCAAAGATGTCACTTTTGGAAGATAAACTTTATTGAAATGAGATTTCTTAAGAATTATTCAATTTTCTATTTGTTTCACATGGTTGATGCAAAAATATAAATGAAAGTTATAAATGAAAACTCTAAGTAATTGCTAAAGGATTAGGAAGTAACTAAATAAATGCTGATAAACTAGATATTATAGCTATTTAAAACATATTCGCAGTTCCATACACTGATCATAAAATAATATGACTGAGCTATATGATAATTCAGTGTTGAAAATAATTACAATGTAAACTGAGGAAAAAACACTTTTGTAAATCTGAATGTAAAGAAGACAATTTAAGGGTTCTATAAATGTAGAAACAATAATTGCTAAGGTGTCAAGTAACTGTACCATAAGTAATTAAGAAAACTACAAAGAAATACAATGTTGAGCTTTAAATCTCTTAATTATTTTATGTAAGAGGAGATAACTTAGAGTCTATTCATAAATAATGTTCAAGTGAACATAGATCTCTCCATACTTATTCAATATATTACTTGAAATTTCAGAAATAAGACAACTAAAAGAGATCAAGGGAATATAAGTTTAAAAGAAGAAGTCAATTATCATTATTTGCATATCATACTATACATAAACAACACCAAAATTTCTACCAGGGAACTCTGACAGCTGATATTTTATCATTATGCAAATGACAAATGGGCTGAGAAAGAAGTCAGGGAAATGCCTTTCACAATAGTGTCAAATAATATATCTAGATAACTCTAGCCAAATAATTAAAAGACCTGTAGGATCAAAATCTCAAGGCTTTGAAGAAAGAAAATGAAGAAGATATCATAAAATGGAAAGATCTCCCATGATCATGGATTGGTAGGGTTAACATAGTATGAATTGTCATCTTACCAAAAGCAATCTACAGATTCTATGGAATTCCCATCAAAACTACATCACAATTCTATACAGATCTTAAAAGAATAATTCTCATCTTCATATTGAAAAACAAAAGCCTAAGATAGCTAAAACAATCCTGACCAATGAAAGAACTGCTGGAGGTAACACCATCCCTGAATTCAAGCTGTACTGCAGAGCTATAGTTATAAAACCTCATGGTATTGGCATAAAAAGAATGGGATTAAATTTAAGACCCAGTTATCTATTCACTGACCTATGAACATATGATTTTTGATGAAACCAAAAATACACACTGGAAAAAAGAAGGCATTTTCTAACAATTTTTGCCGGTCAAATTGGATGTCTGCAATATAGAAGAATGCAAATATATTCATATTCATCACAAAAATCTCATGTTCAAGTGAACCAAAGACCTCAACATAAAACGAGACACACTGAACCTGATAGAAGAGAAAGAGGGGGATAGTTTTGGATGCAGCTGCACAGTAGACAACTGTCTATACGGAACACTGATAATATATGCACTAAGATTAAGGATTAATAAATGAGACTTCATTAAGCTTTCAGCAGCATAGAGAATGAGAAAATGTTTTGCCTACTCCATATCCAATAGATAACTAAATATGAACTCAAGAGATGCAATCCAAAATAATTAATAATAATAATAATAATCCAATTTAAAATGGGGTACAGATATAAACAGAGAATCCTAAATAGACAAATAGCATAGCCATCATGGAAATGAAAATAAGAACTACTTTAAGATTCTTATACTTCTCAGAATGGCTAAGATCAATAACAAAAGGGATAGTTCATGGTAAAATTTTGTAGGAAGGCAAACACTCCTCCATTGCTGGGTGGAGTGCAAACTTATACAGTTACTATGGAAATCAATATAATAGTTCCTCGGAATATTGTGAATTAACCTCCCTCAAGACCCAGCTATAATGCTCTTGGGAATATGCCCAAAATTTGCTTTACCCTACCACAAAAACACTTGCTCAACTCTGTTTAAATGCTTTATTAATAATAATCAGAAGTAGGAAACAATATAGAATGAATACAGAAAAGGAGATGTATTTACACCACATAGGATTACTCAGCCACTTTAAAATATTTTCATGAAATTTGAAGACAAATAAATGCAATTAGAAATAACCCTTAGCTGTCAAATGATAGTCAAGGTACAATCCAGAGACCCAGAGAGGTTTGGTAGAGGAGGGCTCTAAGGGGGAAACATGTATCTCCTTGGAAAGAGGAAGTAGAAAAGATTCTTCAGGTAAGCCAGAAAATGTGGGGATGAGAAATAGAAGATCAGCTAGTGGAAATGGAAGTATAGAATGTGGAGAGAGACAGCTAGAATTAAGGGGAGGTGGCAATATAGAGCCTAGTGCAGTGGCGACTTCATGGAATCCATGAGGATGACCCTAGTGAGGACTTCAAGTAAAAAGGTATGAGTTTGAATTAGCCAGCTTTTGTAGCCACTCAAGGTTTCCAGTAATGGGATTGGGTTAACTTCATTTGAGTTTTTAGCCAAGGAGATCCTGTGGAGATTCCTAAACAATCCAAGCTAATCCCAGGACAGAAACTTGACAGCTTGGCCCCATTGCTGATGACAACTTTCAATGACCTCATTCAACATAGAGTGTTTGAGCTGGTATAGTATGAGCTTGGAGCCTTAACCCCCATGTTTCCATCTCATTGGCACAAGATGGTACTCTGAATGCAATGGAAAGAGAAACCTAGACACCAGCATTCACATAAAATCTTTCTTGTTTACAAGATGTGTTGGGGCAATGGGGGAACAAAATTTATGAGACTGGCCAATGTTGGTTTAACATGAGGCCCACAACATGAGAGGTATCTCATGTTCTACACAGGCTGGATGTCTATGAACCAGACACTGGATTAAGAAAGAAACTTAGGGTTGAAACAACAAGGATTACATCACCTCCACAAAAAATCAATATTATTTCTCATGATATTCTGCTATACTCATAGATCAGTGCCTTGTCCAGTAATCATCAGAGAAGCTTCCTCTAGCAGTACATGGGAGCTTGTGTAAAGACCCACAGCCAGACAATATGAAAAGAGTATCTGAATTTGAGTTCTAGACCAGTTCTCTCTCCTCACTAAAAAAAAATTAGGGAACTCTGCAGAAGAGGGGGTGGAAATATTATAAGAGTCAGAGAAGATGTCAGATACCAAGAGAACATGGCTGACCACATCGACTAAGCATGGATCATATGGGTTTCACAGATCCTGAAGCTGCAATCATGGGGTCTACCTGGGTCTGTACCACATCCTCTGCAAATATCATATGGCTATTGATTTGCTGTTTTGAGCGACCCCTAATAATGGGAGTGTATGTATCTATGACACTTTTGCCTATTTTTGTGACTCTTTTCCTTCTGTTGGTTTGCTTGTCCCAACCTAGGTATAAGGGCCTTCACCTTGTCTTTTTTATCTTCTTTTGTCCTGTATTGGTGCTGCCTCTTGGAGGCCTGCTCTTTTCTGAAAGGGAAATGAGAGGGAATGAATCTGAAGGAGAAGGAGGTAGAACCTGTGAGATAGGAAGGGAGGGGTAATTGATGTCAAGTTATATTATATGAAAAAATAATCTATTTTTAATAAAATTTTTAAAAGATATTAAAATAAATACAACAAATTATAAAACCAGCAAAAGGAATAATTTTATGAGAAACTAGGTAGAAATATTAAATGATATTGTAATGTTAAATTAAAGTTACTTCATTAGTTGAAATGTTCCACTGACTCTTAAAAAAGGGTATTCCAGCTATTATATACCTAGTGTAACAGGGTACAAGTAAAATTAAGGCAGCACAAAGTTAAGAGGTGTTTATTGTGATTGGTGACCAGAAAATTTACGGGCATAAACCAAAAAGGAATATATTATGCTTAATAATTTGAAATGAAAGATTTGGGAAATGCTAGGTATAAAGTTGATAGGACAATAAGAATAATGTTTGATATCTGTAAAATCAATATATGTTTTTTTCATATGATGGCAATTACATCAATAAGTATTTACTTCCAGATGGAAAGGACAGAAGAAAATTGAGAATATAATAATCTTAAGAAAATTAGTTGGAAACTGAGAAAATTACATAAGAAAAAGGGAAATTGCTCGGTTTATAGAATATACAGGAATAATTATCAGAAAGTGACTTAAATAATGATACTTGTGTGATAATTAAATACAAAAATGATAAATTTTATAAGAGTAGTTGGTCAGGTGAACTAGAGAATTCAGGAGGGAATTTTTGTTTTAAAAAGGAAAACAAGGATGTCCCACGACAGAAGAGTGGATACAGATTATGTGGTTCATTTACACAATGGAATACTGCTCAGCTATTAAGAATGAAGACATCCTGAGTTTTGCAGGTAAATGGATGGAACTAGAAAATATCTTCCTGAGTGAGGTAACTCAGACCCAAAAAGGACATATATGTTATGTTCTTACTAACAAGGGGATATTAGGGCCCCTAGAAGTACAGAATACCCAAGAAACAATCCACAGAACTCAAAAAGGTCAACAAGCTGAAGGGTCCAAGTGAGGACTCCATAGTTCCACTTGGTAGGGAGAAGAAAGCAATCACAAGGGGGGAGCAAGGGACAGAGGAGGGAAAGGGGATGGGGCGGAGGAAGATGGGAACATGATTTGGTATGGAGTGGGGGGAAAGGACTGAAGCCCTGAGGGCCAGCAGAAAAAAATGGAAACAGGTAACCTTGGTTAGATGGAGGTTGGGAGAACTCTATAGAATGTACCAGAGTCCTGATAAGTGAGAGCGTCTCTGGACTCAGAGGTTTGGGGGCCCTAGATGACATGCCCTACAGTGTGGAGAGGGAACTTGTAGAGCCCACCTCTCGTAGAAAGACAAGGCATCAAGTGAGGGATACGATGGCTTTCCCACAGCCAATTATCTGACCTGTCTGAAAAAAAATGCAGGGATGGAAATGGAGAAGAAACCAAGGAAAGAAGGCCCAGTGACAGGCCCAAAGAGGATTCCAGCTCAAGGGAGTCCCCAAGATCTGACACCATTACTGAAGCTATGGGATGTTCACAAAAAGGGACCTATTATGACTGCTCTCCCAAAGACCCAACAAGCACCTGAGTCAGATGTAGATATGTGCACCCAACGAACAAACAGAAGCTGCTGACCCCTCTAGTTGAATCAGGGAAAAGCTGTAGGAAGCTGAGGAGGAGGACAACCCTGTAGGAGGACCAGCAGTCTCAAGTAACCTGGACCCCGAGATCCCTTAGACACTGAATCACCAATCAGGCAGCATACACCAGCTGTGATGAGGCCTCCAACACACATACAGCAGAGGACTGCTGGGTCTGGGTTCAGTCAGAGAAGATGCACTTAATCCTCAGGAGACTGAAGGCCCCAGGAAATTTAAAGGTCTGTGGAGAGTGGAGAGGGAGAGGCGGGGGAAGTGTGGTGTGGCAGGAAGGAGGTATGAGTTGTGGAACCCTCGGTAGGTGGACCGGTAGGGGAATAAAACCTGGAATTTAAAAATAAAAAAATTAAAATAGTAAAAAGGGAAAATAAGGTTATTATATAGTCATTAGGTTTGAGATATTTATTATGAGATTTCTTGCCCCAAATTCTATACATTAACATTCTCCACCAATAACTCGAACACTATCACCACTTAACCTCTAAATTACTACTACAACCATTCTCAAAAGAACCATCAACTCCATGAACATTTAACAAACAAAATCTCCTAGCATTTATTGACAGTCTATTCCCTCATTGGCATCAGATTTGGCACTTCTTCATCTTCATTTTGCATGACAATGTAAAAACTATTGAAGCACACGAATAAGGCTTTAAATAATTTTTCTGCGGTCACATATTAGTAATTAAAACGGGCAACTTTCAAACCTTGGTAAACTTGTTTCCAAGATTTGCTACTCATCTGGACATAGAGGTCACATAGTACAACTAAAATATGTGTGCACTATATATGTGAATGATAGCAACAGAAATTAAAAACTGACTGGATTCAGATGTAGAAATACTGCCACTGCAGCATCTGTATCTGAGGGTAGAGTTCATATGTGAAGCAACATGACTTGGGAGCCATTCCATAAATCCATGAAAGAGGACAATTGAGATGAGTATCTAAAGCAAAGGGATTTGGCTTATGCAGCACTTTCATAAGAATTAGGACAAAATTAGGCAGGAGATGAACTAGAGTTAGTCATAGATGCTGAACAAGAACATTTTTTAAAGAAGGGCAATTAACAGAACACAAGTACAAAGTGCACAGTGAAATATAATTGTTTCAAATAACGGAGACAGGTACTGGCTAACATAAAAGTTATCATTTCATGAAACTTCTTTAATCACATTCCATACAGAAAACATTTATCAATTACTGAACTTAATTGCTTCAGAAAGCTTCTTTTGCTCTTTGCTCAGTTTAAACTCATCATTGAAGAGTCCTATATAGTTTGTCTACATAATTATCCTGTTCAAAGCAAGACACCTGGAGAGTACACACTACTGCTAAGCATAATTATTCTGCAACAACAAGTATAATTAGACAGCATTACGCAAACCATGACATAATAGTACCTTAATCTTTGACCTACTGAAGAGATATTTTGCTATGCAGTCTGTGTTGAAATCAAAACCCAGGCACTCTGTAGCTATGGATAAAACTAATAATGCCTATAACTATCTTGGAAAGTTATCAGGAAAAATTAGTTATTCAGTTAAAGCATAGAATCTTATTCTAAGAATATAATAAAATCCCCACTAATGCTGGGTTTTATTGAAATCATCTGTATGTTCCCATTTATTCTTTCAACATAGTAATTTAAAATAACCACATATGATCAAAGACAACTAGGTGACCAATTACTCTTCTACTACACATTCTTTCTTGAAAGTATTTAATCAAAATATAAATTTCAAACCAAATACAATCTCAGTTCAAGAGGCAGAAATACATCTTTGAAGATGGACTGGAATGGATCGACTCATTTTGCTTCTGTTTGTATAAGGCTGTTTCTGAAGACATTACAATCACTGTGAAGAATAAACTCAAAAGTGATGAGCCTACTAAGTTTCTTCTATAGATAGATATTTAACATGACATTAAGTATATTAGTGACAATGTTGTTAGAAAAAATGAAGGCAAATTAAAAGACTTACTGATTTATTTTTGACATAATTTTTCCTCACCATCAGTGAATAGTTCTATTACTGTAGTGATGAGACTATGGAATTTCTGCCTAAAATGGATGCACTATGTTATTAAAAGTTTGCGAACCAATTGACCAGACGAAAGAGCGGCAAATTCATTTCTGTTGTATCAAATAGGTTTTTTGAAGGGTCATAGAATTATAGCTATATTATTTTTAAAGAACCTGAGTTTGTCATGTGAAAGGATCATAGATGATAAAAGTTTGAATAAATGGGACTGTGATTTAAATGAAGACCCTGTCATTTGAAAGTTTTATAATAAGAAGTCATGAAGTATTGTTCTTATGATTATTTTAACACCTTAAAATATAATATCAGGGATGTAGAGATGGCTCAGTCTGGAAAACCCTTGCTATGAAAACATAGGAACTAGATTTCAAATTTATGCAGCACACATAAAAAGTGGTTATAATAGTTTACATCTGCAATACCAGTACTCTTATGTGGGACTCAAAACACAGACAGAAGAATCTCTGGAAGCTCACTTTTTAGTTTCCTATGGGATGGTGAACAAAGGCAACAACAATAACAAAAACCTGCCTCCAAAAGTGGAATTCAAGAACTGACACCCACATTGTCCTCTCCCATACATACATGCACTGTGGCATGCACATGTCCATGCTACCAAGAAGAATATGTATACATATCATCCATCCACAGACTACTTACTCTCATACACATAAAATGTTAATAAGTATATAAGTACTAATTATTAATTCATAACTCACAGAGAAAATATCAAAAGGCTGGCTCTTGTCCTTTTTGTAGACTACTGTACTAGACAGCTCAGCAGAACAGAAAAGTTCAAAATAAAGAAGCCCAAAACAGTTTGGAATTTTCAAATCAAATTATGTCATTAATGAATGAAATAAAAAGTATCAAATAATGTATTCAAATAATTTTCTAGATATTTCTTTTGCTTTGCTAAGAATATCTGACATACTATTTTTAGGTATATATTCTTCTCATACTTCTATACTCTGGTATATGCAAATTCTAATGTTAAGTGTTCTATACATTCTTGAGCATATGCTACTGAGTAACATAAGGCATATTGCAATGTACTTTCTTAATCTTAAAATTTCAATAATGGATCTGGGATGGAAATTGTACCATTTTATGATATTCATGTCAGTTCTGCCTTTATGTATTTTGGCCATATTTTAGTATTTCCATTAATTTACATAATACCTAACATATCTAATGTCTACTTAAGAATTGTCACAAGGTTGTAAGCATGGATCGATCTGCATTCTTCTACATGTTGACCTCCAGTTGAACCAGCACCATTTGCTGAAAATGCTATCTTTTTTCCATTTGATGGTTTTGGATCCTTTGTCAAAAATCAAGTGCCCATAGGTGTGTGGGTTCATTTCTGGGTCTTCAATTCTGTTCCATTGGTCTATCTGTCTGTCTCTGTACCAATACCATGCAGTTTTTATCACTATTGCTCTGTAATACTGCTTGAGTTCAGGGATAGTGATTCCCCCTGAAGTCCTTTTATTGTTGAGGATAATTTTAGCTATCCTGGGTTTTTTGTTATTCCAGATGAATTTGCAAATTGTTCTGTCTAACTCTGGGGGAGGGGGATGTTTGCCCAGAAACCGGGAAAGGGAATAACACTCGAAATGTATATAAGAAATACTCAAGTTAATAAAAAAAAAAGAATTGTCACAAAAAGATCATTTAAAAATTTTAAAGCCTTCAAGGTAAGTCTTCATAAATATCAAAGAACAGGAAATCTGTTCTGTAATTACTTCTGATTTAGGATGTGCAGATTGAGACATCATGTTCTCATAAAGCCGCAGAATAGATCTCACCTATTAGAGGTTTACTTCTACAGGAAATTGCACTTCCCATTACTAGAAGAAAGTCCTTTAATGTAAAACTAATGCCTGAACAAGCAGGCAGGCCCTTTATAAGGAAAAAAAACAAGACAACAAAACAAAACTGGATATTTTCAGGATTAAAACGTGCCATGGCATTTCATTACTTGTACATTCTTTCAATTCAGAAAAGAGTATTTCCATTAAGTCTCCAGTTATTGACATAATGATTTCTTGGGCAAATTTTAAAACATCTTACTATTTTTCTCCTATTTAATTGACATTACAGAATACTCAAGGTTTGAGAAATATAATTCAACTAAAAAACATGTCTCATGAATATGAGTTTTTCTGCTTACAACTGAATCTGGATGCACTTACCTTTTCCTAATTTCAGAATCCACAGTAATCTGCCTCTTCTTTTGAGGAGGTGGTGGTGGAAGTTCCTCTTGGGCATGTTTTACCATGATTTGTTCCCTTGTGGTCACCATAGTTACCGTTTCCATTACAGTTGTCTGTGTTAGTGATGGCTGAGTGGTGGTGACAGCCTGTGAAATCTGTGAGAAATATTGAAACAAAGGTCAGACACTGCTCGAAAGACTTTGGTAAAGAATGCTTAGAGTAGTGAAGGAAAATAATGAGAAACTGTTCTTGCTTGTTGGTAGATTGACCTTCAGATCAAACCAGCACCATACTAAATCTGAATAAAATTATTTTATTTGACTTAAGTTATGTTGACTGAAACAATAAGGCTAGGTAATATGAAAATATGATGTAAACAGTGATTCTGGGCTGAACTGGAAATTCATTAGCAAGGAAAGAAAACAAAACAAAACGAAAACAACCTCTTCCCAAAAAAGGTTGTCAGTGTATCATAAAACATACTAAATAAAATGTTCACAACACTAAGATATATTTTACTAAAGCTTCTGAGTACAGTTTCTAGCATCTGGGGCATTGTATCCATGTGTTAATAGTTTTCCAAAAGTTTCAGGTTAAAAACAACACTTGAACAAAGAAAAAACTTTTACAAAGAATTAATTACATTAAATAAAGTTTTTAAGATGAAATTTTGATTTTACAATGATTATTTTGATCAGGAGACATTTAAAATGATAATCAGTTAAAGTTCAGAATAAAATTCCATTTAATAAAGCTGGCATCTTTTACAGCTTCAGTAGAAGGCCAATATGAAGTAATTATTAATCTATGAGTATCTGAGTGTTTCATGTTATTCAAAAGTTTAAGTTACACCCTTCATAATAGACCCAAATAATATAATGTACCTCGGTGTGACTTTAACCAAGCAAGTAAAAGATCTGTACAATAAGAATTTCAAGACTCTGAAGAAAGAAATTGAAGAAGTCCTCAGAAGGTGGAAAGATCTCCCATGCTCATGGATTGTCAGGTTTAATATAGTAAAAATGGCCATTTTACCAAAAGCGATCTACAGATTCAATGCAATCCCCATCAAAATACCAATCCATTTCTTCAAAGAGTTAGACAGAAAAATTTGCAATTTCATCTGGAATAACTAAAAACCCAGGATAGCTAAAACTATGCTCAATAATAAAAGGACTTCAGGGGGAATCACTATCCCTGAACTCAAGCAGTATTAAAGAGCAATAGTGATAAAAACTGCATGGTATTGGTACAGAGACGGACAGATAGACCAATGGAACAGAATTGAAGACCCAGAAATGAACCCACACACTTATGGGCACTTGATTTTTGACAAAGGAGCCAAAACCATCAAATGGAAAAAAGATAGCATTTTCAGCAAATGGTGCTGGTTCAACTGGAGGTCAACATGTAGAAGAATGCAGATCGATCCATGCTTATCACCCTGTACAAAGCTTAAGTCCAAGTGGATCAAGGACCTCCACATCAAACCAGATATACTCAAACTAATAGAAGAAAAACTAGGGCAGCATCTTGAACACATAGGCACTGGAAAAATTTTCCTTAACAAAACACCAATGGCTTATGCTCTAAGATCAAGAATCGACAGATGGGATCTCATAAAACTGCAAAGCTTCTGTAAGGCAAAGGACACTGTGGTTAGGACAAACGGCAACCAACAGATTGGGAAAAGACCTTTACCAATCCCACAACTGATAGAGGCCTTATATCCAAAATATACAAAGAACTCAAGAAGTTAGACTGCAGGGAGACAAATAACCCTATTAAAAAATGGGGTTCAGAGCTAAACAAAGAATTCACAGCTGAGGAATGCCGAATGGCTGAGAAACACCTAAAGAAATGTTCAACATCTTTAGTCATAAGGGAAATGCAAATCTAAACAACCCTGAGATTTCACCTCACACCAGTGAGAATGGCTAAGATCAAAAACTCAGGGGACAGCAAATGCTGGCGAGGATGTGGAGAAAGAGGAACACTCCTCCATTGTTGGTGGGATTGCAGACTGGTACAACCATTCTGGAAATCAGTCTGGAGGTTCCTCAGAAAATTGGACATTGAACTGCCTAAGGATCCAGCTATACCTCTCTTGGGCATATACCCACAAGATGCCCCAACATATAAAAAAGACACGTGCTCCACTATGTTCATAGCAGCCTTATTTATAATAGCCAGAAGCTGGAAAGAACCCAGATGCCCTTCAACAGAGGAATGGATACAGAAAATGTGGTACATCTCCACAATGGAATATTACTCAGCTATCAAAAACATGACTTTATGAAATTCGTAGGCAAATGGTTGGAACTGGAAAATATCATCCTGAGTGAGGTAACCCAATCACAGAAAAACACACATGGTATGCACTCAGTGATAAGTGGCTATTAGCCCAAATGCTTGAATTACCCTAGATGCCTAGAATACATGAAACTCAAGAAAGATGATCAAAACGTGAATGCTTCACTCCTTCTTTAAAAGGGGGAACAAGAATATCCTTTGCAGGGAATAGAGAGGCAAAGATTAAAACAGAGACAGAAGGAACACCCATTCAGAGCCTGCCCCACATGTGGCCCATACATATACAGCCACCAAATTAGACAAGATGGATGAAGCAAAGAAGTGGAGGCCGACAGCAGCCGCATGTAGATCTCTCCTGAGAGACATAGCCAGAATACAGCAAATACAGAGGTGAATGCCAGCAGTAAACCACTGAACTGAGAACAGGAACCCCGTTGAAGGAATCAGAGAAAGAACTGGAAGAGCTTGAAGGGGCTCGAGACCCCATATGAACAACAATGCCAAGCAACCAGAGCTTCCAGGGACTAAGCCACTACCTAAGGACTATACATGGACTGACACTGGACTCTGACCTCATAGGTAGCGTTGAATATCCTAGTAAGATCACCAGTGGAAGGGGAAGCCCTGGGTCCTGCTAAGACTGAACGTGATTGATGGGGGGAGGGCGGCAATGGGGGGAGGATGGGGAGGGGAACACCCATAAAGAAGGGGACGGGGAGGGATTAGGGGGATGTTGGCCCATAAACCAGGAAAGGGAATAACACTCGAAATGTAAATAAGAAATACTCAAGTTAAAAAAAATAAAAAATAAAAAATAAAAAAGTTTAAGTTAAAATACTCTCTGTATAAGCCACTGAATATGTTTAAATACATGAGTTTCTGAATTTTATCATTATAGTGTTTTGTTTTAGAATTGTAATCCCCTTCTGATCAGACATATTTGAGGAGACATAGTTCAAAATTTGCCTAATATAGCATATGATATACATCCTGACACTTATCATCTCCATATGCAAGACAATATCAGACAGATAAGTACAAAATAACATATTCCTTCCCTTTAAATTCTCCACATATCTCCCTCACAGTGTTCACTTCATTATGGCCATAAGTTATCTCTGGAATGTTAATTACAGCCCTTTGTAACTAATTTATTTGGAAGAGTTATTTCCAACAAGACCAAAGAAAGCCAGCCTGCGGTAGTTCTGCTTTTGGCTATTAACACAAGAAAAAGTATTTTGCTGCAACCAAGATTTGTTAAATAGACTTTTCTGTACTTTCTGAGAAATATGAGAATCATTTAGTGTACCATCTTTCCCTCACTGAGCTTTGAAAGAAATTTGGGAAGAGTCAAGATAATTGTTTGATCTTCTAAGTTGGCCACAAAAGAATGAAATCCTACAACAAGCTACCATCTATAAATATTGGCTCGATTGTATGTATTTAAAATGCATGCCATTGGACAAACTATATGTTGAGGCCTTCTATTTTATTAGCTGTTATGCAAAACAAAAAAAAATACAACCAACACAACAAAAACAAATCCAACACACATCAAGAGAAACTGAAGTCTTACATACACCAATTGCAAGTTATCTTTTATCTTTTCAAAGCCCTTCATTCAGAATCAATCACTGAGCTATGAGCAATTTTAATTACATACTCCACTGACAGGTTATATCAAGATTAAAAAAGGCAACAGTTTTAAAATTGCTTAAAATATAAATTCAAATATAATTGCATCTAGTACAAAAGAACACTAAATGAACAATTTAAGTTTGCTTTTATACTGAAAGGGAAATGTAATTTTATTTGAATTCCAAGAGCCTTTTTAATGTGATATTATTAATTAACAAAGTAAGATTATTTTGCATAAGATAAATAACTGCTGTAAGAAAATATTTTTCCTGAGAAGACTATCTATAAGTTCTCTGATTATATGACAGTATGAACAAGAAAAGCATTTTTAAATGTTCCATCTTTGAGATATTTGGGTATTAAATATTTGACTATGAAGTTAATTTCTATCATGGTAATAGTTTCTTCATTCTTATTATGAAATTGAATAGACATTCATTCAGGCTTAAAAGAACATGATTATAGCAACATGAACTAATAGTGAAATTGCATTTAAGAATATACAGAAGTGATGGTTCCATACAGTGGCTACATATGATCTTTACTGCAACATCATGACTGGTAATACTATTTTATTTGCTTTGGTATGAAGAAATAAGAAAACAATCACACACTGACCCTGAAATAGTAGGCCAGAATTCCTTATGTATAACAAAATAATAATCTTCAAAATCCATGCAATCAGATCATAGAACAATTGGTCATTGTCTTAGTCAGGGTTTCTATTGGTGCACAAAACATCATGACCGAGAAACAAGCTGGGGAAGATAGGGCTTATTCAGCTTATACTTCCACATTGTTAACTGGAACTCAAGCAGATCAGGAAGCAGTAACTGATGCAGAGGCCATGCAGGGATGTTACTTACTGTCTTGTCTCCCCTGGCTTGCTGGGCTTGCTTTCTCATAGAACCCAAAACTACCAGTCCAGAGATGTCACCACCCACAGTACCCTCCAGTACAGTCATATACCAAGTTTTACCATGGCTTTTAATAATTGATTCTAAATGAATAATTATTCATTAGAATCATGACAATATTGGCAGAAGAGAGATTATCGGAGCCATTTAATCTATTTTTATGCTTACTATACAGGTTTATCACCCAGGAGATGAAAGCTCCTTCCTTAGAATGGCAAAATAACTTCCAGTTTATCATGAACTTCTTAAATCCTAAAGGCAAACTATCTCATTATGACATTTCCAGTTGAATTATTTTTGAACTCTGAACCAACAAAGGGTAACATGGGTACTGTTTATTAAGGTCAATTTTAAAGATTTAAAACTCAATAATTATATAACCCTATTGAATTTCATTTTGACAGTGTGAAATGAAATGTCAGTGATTTGTTCAAAGTGGCATTAACTGGTATGTCAAAACCAAGATTCTGGCTTTGGAAACCATACTAAATTAACAAAATCAAAAATATATAAGATTTTAGTAGATATAGTATAATGTTACAAATAAGTTCAATACTTAGTATGTATCTGATATAGGACACTTTGAAACAACTAAATTAAATCACCATTTTCACGATTTTATACTGTAATAGGCAATGTGATAATCACAATGATATTTGTGAAGTAAGATTAGTGCTACATTTAAAATATAACTATGCAAAATAAAACAAGTACTGAACATACAGTAGTCAAAGACAGTTTATTTGACATGGTACAAACCTAGATTTCTTTGTTCAGTACCTTAACATACAAATTTATTTTAGTGCTAAGATCAGGATCTAAAATATTATCTCATGAATGTATACTGAGCAACTTTGAGGGGAGACAAGGGTAAACACCGCCAGTAGTTGGGTAACTAAATTTATTTTTAATATTAATGGCTGTTCTGTTTTGTCACCAATATTAAGGTTAAAAAATACCTTCCTGAATAGGAACTGACATTGGGATACTGAGAACAATTAGAGTCAAATACTCAAAGGACAGCATAAAAGAAAGAATTCTTGACTTTGAAATAAAATGTTACATAATAATTAAAAGCGTTCATTTGATAAAGTTGTCCCTTCGGGTTTTTGTAGTTTTTCTTCATTTCAACTTGCTGTTAGTACAAAAATATATCAGAAAGCAAAGGCACAGAATATATTCTGGAATCATATTAAAGATAGAATTTGTGCAATTGTGTTAGTTAACAGCACCTGCAAAAATTCAAAAGCAATGACATTTAATTTTCTAATTCACCTAACTTTCTACCATATGCCATCTGAGATGGAAGTGATTAAACATTTTATAGCTAGTATTTATGAAGGGTGTAGTCTTTTTGCATAGAAAATAAACAAATTATGACATCAAAATTTATTAGTTACATCAATTTTCCTATTCAAGGAAAAAAGTTAGATTACTGGTGGAATAAGACTGAAAAAATTTACATTTACCTGGGTATATATATTCTTACATCAAAGGATCAGATATTCAAGTTTTAGTATACCATATACATTAATTATAAAGCATACATGTCACATATCTGTCAAAGAGTATAAATGATTTCAATTAAATAACTATGATAATGTTTCAAATCAATTAAATTACATTTAGTTTTACTTATTAACTATACAGAAATATTAATTATACTTACAATTAAAATCAAGATAATAGTACATTCATTAAGGTCGTGGTGTTTAGAAAACTGTGCTTAATAGCATGCACACTTGTAAAAGCATTTGTTGAAGACATATCCATTAAAGTTCTATAGAAGTCAATTCAAGGAATGTATATTGTCCTAGACTGTCTTTACATGAAGTTTAATATTCTTACCTTGTGTTCAGGTATTCTTCAAGCCAAAGACCAAGGCTAACTTTCAAATGCAAGAGAATAGCCCTCAAAGATTAGGGCCAACCCCATCCCCTATATATTTTCATCTTTTACAATGGAACAGCTTCTTCAGGTTAAAATCTCTCAAAGCTTTGACCCAAAAAGTGGTTAAAGCCATAGGTACATGTTGTTCTTTATGTGAGCACAATCAAATTTTCTATAATCACCTTCAAAATCTTATAGCTTAGTCTGAGCAGTAATAAGTTTTGCCTATTACAAAATTTTACACATTTTTACAGCAATCACTTAAAAAAGCATTTCTCCAAAGTACTGCATTGACTGTGAATTATTAATAAAATATGTTTACTGTTCCTGTAACAGAACAAAATTTAAAAATTTGAGGAGATCTCTTCAAAGTTAATCTAAATGCATTTTTCTTAGTATATTTATACAGTTTTGATGAAACAAAATTTGAGGCTAGATAAGAAGCAATTAACTTTCATATACAAGTTGTTATTTATTTGTTCCTATATTTAATTTTCCATTTTGTGTGTACCTCTTTTTGTATGTTCCTTCAAAGTAATAACCCCAAAACAAAGATTTAAACTGACTGTGATTACATGGTTTGGGAAAGTTTTTGAAGAAAAACAAAGGCATGAATAGCTGAACTGTTTAGGTATATTGCTAATATGGGATAAAGCTAAAAAAATAATATTGGTGATGTTATGTTTTCAGAAGTCTATTTGTAAAAAGGGGTATCTTCCAAGCTAGTATTGTCAAATAATGCCTATTTTGACAATATCATATCTAATAATTTTATTCTCATAAAAATTATGAAACCAATAATAACATACAGGAATGACCGCATTCCTGATTTCAAAGCTCTCATATTATAAATATGAATTTCAGTTTGAAAGGGAAATACAAGTTTAATTGAAAATTATAAATAATTGATGTTTTTCATTTGTGATTTTAAATAAAGTATCTTAAGATATTTTTCCTTCATCTTTCAATAAATATTTGTAAGTTCTACATATCAGTTCTCTAATCTCAGGAAGACAAATTCTCTGTACCTAACTTACAACAGAAAAAATACCCTCCTAAAGTCTATTAAATATGGTCATTCATTCTGTTATTTGTGGTATGTACATGGTGAAATGACACATGTATTTTGTTCAATTAGCAAAAAAAACTTAAGATTGAAATCAATGAGAAAAATATGTTAAATATTATTATACATAGTATTTTGAATACGTACCCATTGTATCATCTAATTACTCATTATAGCAATTTTTCAAAATACCAATTTTTCCTAAAATTAGTAAAATAGTAAAAAATCTCAACATTGATTTCTATTACACTGTAAGTGTGACTTAGTTATCTTTTCCTAATCTAAGTTTTATGTTTTCATAACCACAGCTATGATTTTATCTCAGAACTTTGCAAGATGAACTCTAAGAATTACATCATTTACACTAAAATAGAAGCTTGGAGAGGAAGTTGAAGACTTACAACATAGTCTTACTCCTGTTAATAATTTTAAATGGATAATTCATTATATCCTAAATTTCAGATTTTGTTCAAGGATAAATTGAGGTACTCTAATACTTCATGGTTCTCCAAATTCATGTTAGAAAGATGGACAGTGATGATATAGTTCCATAGTAATATTTTTAGTTACTCTATCATACAGTTTTCCATTTCTGAAGAACCAGTGACAACAATGAGTTCATTCATTTGGTACTCATACATCTGCCTCTTCACAATTTCCCAATACCAGGGTAAGCAAGGAGACCATATTTTTAGATCAACTAAACACTGGGAAATGTTTAAACTAGTTGTATATATTTTCGTCTTAATATAGTTCTCAAATATGTTTAACATAAAGTACAATATAAGAATTAACATCACTTACTTGTGCTGAACTCTTTTCAAGTTTTTGGGTTAAATTATCCCAACGTTGTGCAAAGTTTTCCATCCACATTTCCATCTTTTGAGTCACTGACTTATTTTTCAGTGCTGAAAGGAGATCTTGATTGAGTGAGCTTAGTTTTTCCATGCTTTGCTTTTTCTTTTCTAGATCTATTTTTAAAGCCTGTTAAAATAAGGACAGGCATGGAAGTAAGTCTAGATTTTAAAATAATATTACTCAATCACATCTGATTGTGTTTGCTTCTTTGTATAGCTGAGAAGTGTAGCTATACAGTACCAAGTGTGCATACAACTCCAGGTAGAAAATTACAATCTAAATGTACTCTCTTAAAAGGGGGAAGACTAAAAGCAATGCATCACTTTAACATAGACTAATGGTTCACAATCACGTAGCTGAAGGAATGTCAAATGAAAAGATACAGTCACACCCAAAGGTATTCAACATGTATGTACTTTTAAAAAATGTTTCAAGGTAGGATTCAAGGCACTTAGACACTACAGATTTTAGATTTCTGATCAAATCCAAATAATTAGTATTATTTGACAGAATCATTGTTAAATGTAGAAAACGTGAATGTTTAAGAAGTTTTCCCATTTGGAAGGAACTGGATATAGATCTCTCCTGAGAGACATCTCCAGAGCATGTCAAATACAAATATCAATGTTAGCAGCAAACCACTGAACTGAGAACAGGACCTCCTCATGGAATTAGAGGAAGGATTGAAAGAGCTGAAGGGGCTTGAGACCACATATGAACAACAATGCCAACCAACCATAGCTTCCAGGGAATAACCACTCCCCAAAGACTATACATGAACTGACCCAGGACTCAAACTGCATAGGTAGCAGAGAATAGCCTTGTTGGGGCACCAGTGGAAGGGGAAGCCCTTGGTCCTGCTAAGGTTTGGACTCCCAGTGCAGGGGAATATGGGGAGGGGCAGTAAGGGGGATGGATGGGAGAATACCCGTTTGGGGGAGGGAATGGGGTGGCTTATGGACAGTAAACCGGGAAAGGGAATAACATTTGAAATGTAAATAAAGAAATGTATCTAATAAAAATGTATTGATAGCTGTGAAGTGCAGAATACTTTAATAACTGCTAAAATTTGTTGGATTTTTTTGTTAAAAACTGTTTCACTTGATGAATTATAAGTTGCAGAGTTCATGCCATATTTTGCAGGGAGTCACATTGCAGTAAAAACATATTTTAATTTGCCTTCCTGAAACTGAAAGCCAAATTTGTAATGTTTGCAAAATACTATTTTATTTGCTTTAATAATGCAGGAATATTATTTACATTTATTTAGGCAGAACCAGGATATATTTCTGTCTTTCAAAGATTAAAGAAGAATTAAAAGATTTATGTATAGGGATGGAAGGTACTCACTATTGAAGCTAAATATGAAATATGCATATTTCTAACATAGTCTTCTTTAAATATCACTTTCAAATTTTCCTTTAAAAATGTTAGCAAACAATCACATATTTAGCTTCAATACTAGGTGCATCTCCTATTTCTATGCATAGGGCTACTTAAAATATTTCCTTAAGCTTTGAGAAAATAAGCCAATGGTGAGTCTGCTTACTTATGTAAGTACTTACAGTTACTGTCATTAATGTGTGTTTGTAGTAAGCATCATTCAATAAAATTATGGCTGCTTGTATAATTATTTGCTTTTCATTCCTTCTTGTGCATTTGGTCCTATAGTCTAAAATATGAATTGATAGATAAACTAAATTCATATCAAAGACATAAGTGCCATAGCTCAGTCATACATAGAATTGGTGAATTTGTTTCATTAAATCACATGTTAACTTTCCATTTCTCTGTTTCCCCAATCCCCCTTCCCTCCTCCTTTTCTTCTCTTAATTACTTTTTTGAAAGGACTATCTCACTCTAATGAGCAATTAGAGAAAATAACTCTGTAGTAATACCAGATGCATTTGGTCATAAGTATTGACTTCTCTTCTTCTAGTGTTCTTTGAACTCACATTTTTGTATATAAGGGTACTATGCTATTTCTCTGTGTGGATGCGTTTGAATTTTATATTCAGGACTTCCCTATTTGGTCCTGTCCTATAACGCACTATATGACTTCAATCTCTTCAAAGCTTAAAGTGGTCTTTACTCTTCTTCCCATGTGGTAGTCTTGGATGTCATTTTAGTTTTTACTCTAATGTACATATTGTAAATAACTATGGTTTAATTCCTCCTAAGTATTAGGAGCAAACAAATATCTATAAATCAAAAGTTTAGGCTACGTCTGTGAATGTTAAAGACACATAGAGTATTAAAATGTTGAGGAAGAATTGAGAATCTGAATTCAAACTCAGAAGGCCACAAAATTGGGAGGAAAAACAAACTTCACAAGGTTTGCCCCTTATTCCTACATGTAAGCTGTGGCATATGCATCATATGCACATGAATGCATTTATGTATGTCCACGTGTATGTAATTTTTTAAAAATGTTCAGGACACAAAAGGAAACTCGGGAAAACCTACAAAAGGCTAGGACAATAAGAAAAGATAACCATTTCACTTTCCTAAAAACCTGGCACCTGAACCACCTGTTTTTAAAGCAAACAGGAAGCCCCAGTAAATAAATCAGGTTGAGTCAGTAGTAAGTGTAAAAAAAAAATGTGCTGTTCAGTAAGACAATAGTAAACAAGTTCTACTCAGTCAAGTTTAGAAGATGATTTGAATTTGAAACTATATATACAATTAGAAAAGGTCCAGGAAACCTTCCCCTCTTCTCCCATCAGGAGTGTACACAAGAGAATAATGCCATCATAATTCCTCTTATACTGAAGATATTAAATAATGCATCTATTTTTTCTGCAAAAATTTATCAAAATATATGAAATAGCCCACTCCATTTCAATCACCAGTTCCTATACTGAAGTAGGTTGGCTGAATATAGAGTTGCTCAACGTCAAAGAATATTAATATCCTGAGAATAAAATACAGATTCCCAGGTCCTCTTTGTAAAATATACAAGTCAATACACCCAGGAAGAATCTAAGAATATATATTTCTTTTTATTTGCAAAAATACAAATGTTGAAGTCATGCTGAAACCACTGATCTAAGAAGCACCTTTTTTGAAAGCACTTATTCTATTAAGATGAATTCATGAGATTCATCAGAGGAGCTGTAATCAGGGCAGCAACCAAATCAAAATAAAACAGTACTTTCCACAGACATTTCATATACATGGCATTTCTGTCATTTGATATGACAGGACAAATGAGTACAAGGTCTATCTGGCAACTTTACAAGCCATACGCTTTCATTTCCATATTTCCCCAGTGTTGTTCTTCCCTGACAAACAGCAACAGAATTCTTCTTAATATGGAACTATTTTAGAATAATTTTAATAATTTTTAAGTCCTAGAATTCACTTCATAAAGGCCAAATTTTCTCCTCTCTATAGTTTTTAATCTTGTGATAAGAAAAATATTAACACACACACACATATATATATGTATATATATATATATACATGAAATAAAATATCAAACTTCTCAGATAACAATTATAACAAGTATTCAAAATTATACTGGTTATTAATGATACTATTTCAAAATAAAGTATACTGATTGTAAATAAAAGAGAATTTTAGAACATGAAATCTATACCTAGGCATGTAGTAGGAATTGGTAACAGATGGTACCTGTTTTGGGTCTCAGATTGTGACATATTTTAATGAACATTAAATTCTTATCCACTGCCTGAGTCAGCAGGGGAATTTTACCTCAAATTCTACACCAGCTGTCAGGATTTGTTAATTGGCTTAAATTATCAAATGGTAAGACTTATACAAAACATATTTTCACTTTTTTCATAACTATGGTGGCATAATATGAATTTTAATCACATTGAAAAAATTATTGAGACTTTACTAATGCAGAATTTTCATGGCCCTGGGTCTAGAAAAGACTTTTGTTCATAAAATGTCACATACTGGCATCTGATTATAGGAAATTATAATTTTGAATCACAGCTATTTGTTTCTAATAAGTCAAATACTATGAGGATTTTGGAAATAGTGTGACAGGCCTCAACCTGAGTCTAGATGTTATAGTGCTCTATTTAACACTGATAGTAGTATTATATAATACATGTTAATGTCATGTCTATTCTTTCTTAGACCCCAATTTCTGCTTCTAAAATAAACTAGCTAATAGATTGAACAGAACTTTTAACATGTAACTAGATTGGGGATACAACCAGGTTTATGATATTTGCACTTTGTCACTCTGTTATTGTCTAAAAACAACTGTATTACTTCATAAATCTAATCAAGGATATTGATAATATTTAGCACTACATATTAGAATTATACTTCTATTATCATAAAAACACATTTATAATCTTCTGGAATGTGATACATTCTGGATATGACTGTCAAAGAAATGTCTTCCAGATGCTCTGTTATCATTTGATCTTTATGCTTCTACATTAAGACATGAAATCTATTTGCTTTCTGTGGAATCAGGGCAGGTTTATGACTGCATCTAGAAAAGATGTAATCTTTCCTCAATTGACCCTTCTACCTTTTTGAAAATGACAATGTACACCACTCTACTTCTCTTTATATTACTTATTTTCTTCATTTCCTTTTAAAACAAGATCTCATGTACTCAAGGCTGACTTGGAACTCACATTATGTAGTAAAGTATGAGCTTGAAATCTTCATGCCTTTTCCTCTACTTCCGAAGTGTAGTGCTTACAGGTATGTACCAACATGCTCAGTTTATGTGGTGCTGGGGATTTAATAGAGGAATTCTTTTTGGAAATGGAGAGGAGTCGTAGGAAAAGGAGGTCCAGTGATAGGCCCAAAGTGGGATCCAGCTCAAGGGTAGGCCCAGAGCCCTGACACTGTTAGTGATGCTGTGGTGTGCTTGCAGAGAGGAGCCTAGCATAGCTGCCCTCTGAGAGTCCCAACAAGCAGACAAAAGAATCAGATGCGAGTATTTACAGCCAACCAATGGACAGAAGCCAGTGACCCCTGTGGTTGAATTAGGGAAAAGCTGGAAGAAGCTGAGGAGGAGCGACCCTGTAGCAGGACCAGCAGTCTCAACTAACCTGGACCCCCAAGATTTCTCAGACACTGGACCACAAATCAGGCAGCATACACCAGCTGATATGAGGCCCCCACCACATATATCAAAGGACTGCCTGGGCTGGCCTCAGTGAGAGAAGATGCACCTAACTCTCAAGAGACTGGAAGCCCCAGGGAATTGGGAGGTCTGGTGGGGTGGGGGACATTCTCATGCATACAGGGGTATATGGAGGAGGTATTGGATTGGGAACAGTCAGACGATGGACTGGGAGGGGAATAAAATCTGCAGTGTAAAAAAAGATTAAGTAAAACCTTTTTTTTAAAAAAACACTTGATACTAGATAATCACTGCATCAATTGAGGTATACTCACAGACCACTCCTGGCTCTTATAGTGACATTTTCTTGCCTCTCCTTATACACTTAAATTTTAATTATTTGATCAACTTATTAAGAATTCTTTCTCTTCTGTCTTGATTGTACATATTGCCTGAATCTATGCTGCTTTCATTTATTATTTTACACTGCTCCATCTCTGTGGTACTCAATGAATTAGTGATCAGTTTCGGGGTGTCTGGCACATCTATTGACAAGTAAATATATATAATATTTCTTTTTCACCTTAACATATGTGACTCTAAATTACAATTCTTTTCACTCAGTTTCCTCCTTCTTCACTCTACTATTAAAATACCTAGCCTTGGAATAGAGTCCCCTAACTGAGAACTTGGTGTACCATCCAAAGTTATTTGATTTTTATTTATTAAATTAGTGTATAACCCCATAGATGGGAGGATAAATATGTTGTGTTCTTCATATAGAATATTCTGAGGATCATCTTTAAGTCTATCACTTAAAATATGTTTTTTTTTGAAATCTGTATGGAAAGCAAACATTTGCTTCCTGGTGTTACTTTTAAGTTTTAAATGAAATTTTATTCTGGGTATACCTATAAAATATTTTGCTTAAAGATAATGTAAATGCCTATCTATAGCTTTTCATGTTTTATTTAGAGAATCACCAATATAGCAACTGTGAATAACCTATAATCTAAACATAAACAATTAATAAGTGTTTTAAGACAGTACATAATAGGTAAAGTTAAATAATAATAATAATTATATGCATTATTGAATTTTAAAAACTATTAAAAGCAAAGTTTACATACAGATATATTTTGAAGACTTGATACCATTTCATTTTGATCCTCAAAGCCACTCGTTTGAATGTTCTTCATTGCATCTTCTTTTTCTGAAAGCCATTTACTAAAAAGGCACTGAAAGGGATTGAAAAAGAATTATTTAAAATAGATCCTTTCTTTTTTACTTTTCCAATTTACCACCTCTTCAGTAATTTCCTCCTACAAGAACACACCTGTTCTTCAGTAAAACGCTGCCATTTTAGAAGAATATCTTGTAAAAGAATCCAACGATCTTCAGTCCATTTGCAGATATTTGCCCATCGATCTCCCAGTACCTGAGGATGAGAGAATCAATCACATTATCAAACAATTTTAACACAGTCTCATTTAAAATGGTAGGAATGTCATTTTTTGAATATCCTGTAAAGAATAGCTTTCCTGTTTCAGCTCATAATGAGGTAAGTAGTGTGCCTTGTTTATATACTTACAGATTAATCCACTCATTCTTCCAACTTTCATTCAAAAGAAAAGATATTTCAAAGCAATATAAAGTGGCTATGGAACTACTTTTGCATGTATGTATGTGTGAGTGTAAAATAAAATAGATAAAATAGAGACTCCTCAAAATTAATACTCAATATATAATCTACCCAGATATTATACTAAGACTCCATGTAGATAGATATATAGCCATTAACTGTGAATAGAAAAAGACAAAGTTTCCAATGAGAACATTTAAAATAAATGTTTCACTTAGATCTGAAAATATATCCTTTAATGTAAAGGGCTAATCTGAGGGCCAACAGAAATAATGCAAACAGGAAATCTCCGGAGGTAAGAGGTGGAGGTACCTTCTAGAATGTACCAGAGACCAGAGAGGTAAAAAAAAATGCTCAGAACTCAAAGGGAGAGACTGTAGGATGATGTTCTTATGCAGAAAGTTCCAACCTATCATTGGATGAGAAGGAAGGGTAGGCAGTGAAAAGTCTAGGAAGGAGGAGTAAGAAGAAGATCGAGAGTAATCAAGATGGAGACTACAGAGGAAGGTAATTCTGATCCAGGTGGTCTAGGTCAATTTTTTATCTTGTCTAGGTGGGCGGTTTCTCTCTTTATTAATTGGCAGTGAATTTATTCTGTGAATGTTTTATGGATTGAAAATTTAACATGTAAATATAATTGCTGAAATAACAAGTTTATGGAACTTTGATTTATGGGGCTAAAGTGGACAGTGTGTGAAAGTAATTAATGGCTGAGAGGTAGTTACAGCTTAAGGATCTGGTTCTGTTGCCCTCGCAGAATGAGAATGTGAAATGACCCACAGAATGAGATGTATTTGTTTCTGTGCTAAGTGTGCTTAAGTACCACCTAGAGGACTGCGTGGAGAGGGCAGCTAAAAGGGAGAGAACTGGGAGAGGGTGGCTTGCTGACCTCATGGTAGAGTAGCTGCTGGAATGAGCAGATCCAGCTCATGGGAACTGATAGAAAACATTCCTTTCTAATTATTACCACAATAAGAGACCTTAAATGAAATGCCCTACAGTGGGGAGAGGGTACTTACTGAGTCATCCCCAGTAGAAAGACAGGGCATCAAGTGTGTGATGGGGTTGCCATTCCACCGTCAAAAACTCTGACACAGAATTTTTCCTGTCTAAAAGAACTACAGAGACAAAAAAATGGAGAAGACACAGAGGGAAAGGAAATCCAGTGACCAGCCCAAATTGAGATCAATCTCAAGGGGAAGTTCCAAGGCATGACACTATTACTGAAGCTATGGTGGGCTTACAGATTGGAGCCTTGCATGGCTGTTCTCTGAGAGGCCCTAAAAGCAGCAGAGATAGATACAATTAGGCCCAACTAATGGACAGATGTCCAGGACCCCTGTGGTTGAATTAGGCAAAGGCTGAAAGAAGCTGAGGATGAGGTTGACCCCATAGGAAGACCAGCAGTCTCACCTAACCGGGACCTACAAGATCTCTCAGACACCAGCCACCAACCAGGTAGCATATATGCACTGGTCCCAGGCTCCCGACACTGACTTTTCCGTACACCAGAGGACTGCCTTGTCTAGCCTTAATGAGAGAAGATGCACCTAAACCTGGAAAGACTCGAGGCCCCAGGGAGTGGGGAGGCCTTGTGTGTGTGTGGGGGGAGGGTAGGGGTATGTGTAGTAATATCCTCTTGGAAACAGGGTAAGGAGAAATAGGGTGAGGAAGTGTGGGAGGAAGGACCAGGAAGGCAGCAAACGCTGGACTGTAGAGAAATAACTGTAATAATAGTAAAAAAAAATCAATGTTTGATTCAAACACTGCAAAAGTAAATAATACCATGAAAAATGTACCTATTGGTATGAAACTTGTAGTTCCAAATATTTTTAAAATTGTTTCATCCACTGTTATTTTTTAGTGGAAATTCAATTTATGAGAAAGCAGTAAACAATAAATGTTTTTCTATAGTATTATAGCTGTTCAGTTGTGAGTTTTCAGACTTTTCTTCAGAAATGTCAATAAAAATTTTATTGCCATCATTTTTTATTTTATGGTTTCATTGCTAGTCAACTTCTTCTGAATCACATTTGTTGATAATAGAAACCATATCACTGAAAAAAAATACAATACTCCCATAGAAACTATACCAACTTAAATCAATGACTTCAACTTCTTTAACCAATGAGTTATTACAAAGAATCCTTGAGGTATTTGTAGAAGGTATGATTATTTTAATAATAGTGTTTTTTTCAATTTGTATTTATTCCTAAGATACATTTAAATTGTTTAAATAAATGTAGTGACCACTTCTTTCCTTATCTTTGTAGAATTGCAAGTAAAAAAAAATGTCAGGATGAAGGAGCATTTTCAAGTTATAGGTATATAAATTAATGTTTGGTTTATTTATTTTAGGACAGCTTATATAATACATAATCCAGTGAAGGATTTCATAGTACAGATTGCCTACAAATATTGAATACATAAAAAGTTTAAGAAATATATGCCAAACAATTTGTCGTACTTTTGTGAATTCTAAAATACTTATAATTTTTCATTTATGCATCTAACTGTGCTATTTATGACATAGTTTAATGAAGTATTTATGTTTAAATAATAATTGAATGGATAACTCATTGCAGTAGATTTGATTTATTCAATGACAAAATAAATACTTGCATTTTATTCATGAATTTATTCATTGAATATGAAAACATATTACACCAAATAAAACAAAGATATGAACTGAAATAATCTTCATAATATGAGTTAAAACATTATAACCCATGTTAGCTTAACATTTGTCAGTAATTGTCAAGACCCTCTTTAAAGAAAAAATAATATAAAATTGATCTACATGAATTGACCACTTTAACTTGTGTCCTTAAAGATAAGGAATTCTACAAAGAAATATTAGGCACATACACATAGAACAGATATTATATAAAGACACAGGGAGATAGATGCCAGGCCCCTGAAATTTGGACCAACAAGACTTTCCTAGTATTCTTGTCCTTTGACTTCTTGCGTGCTCAACAATATGGAAATCTACTAAGTATAATAACATAGCTTTTATTATGAATGAATTCCTTGAGAACATATGTATATATATATATATATATATATATATATATATATATAATCAGTTATACTGATTGATTCACAATAAATGTATAGCCAACACATTTAAACTCTTTTTATTGGATATTTTTTATTTACATTTCAAATGTTATTCCCTTTCCCAGTTTAATGTCCGTAAGACCCCTATCCCCTCTCCTCTCCCTCCCCTTCTGCTCTGAGGGTGTTCCCCTCTCCAATGAGCCCTCCTTCCTGTCCCCTGACATTACCTTACACTGGGGGTCTAGCCTTGGCATGACCAATGGCTTCTCCTTCCTTTGGTACCCAACAAAGCCATCCTCTGCTACACATGCACCTGGAGGCATGTGTCAGTCCATGTATAGTATTTTGGTAATGGTTTAGTACCTGGGAGGTCTGGTTGGTTGGCATTGTTTTTCTAACGGACTTGCAAGTCCCTTCAGCTCTTTCTATCCTATCTCTAACTCCTACAATGGCGGTACTTATTCAGTTTAAAGGTTTGCTGCTATCATTCTCCTCTGTATTTGACATGCTGAGACTGTGTCTCTCAGTAGACATCTATATCCAGTTTCTTTTGGCATGCACTTGTTAACTTCATCAATCTTCTCTAGTTTTGGTAGCTGTGTGTGTGTGTGTGTATGTGTGTGTGAGTGTGTGTGTATGTATGTATGTATGTATGTATGTATGTATGTATGAATGTAAGTATGTATATGGCCATTCTTTCAGGCTCTGCTCCAAACATTACTCCATATCCACTCCTGTGAATTTGTTGCTCCCCATTTTGAGAAGGAGTAAAGTATCTGCACTTTGGTCATCATTCTCCTTGAGCTTCATGTGGTCTGTGGATTGTATCTTGGGTAATTCGAGCTTTTGGGCTAATATTCACTTAGCAATGAGTGCATACCATGTGTGTCTTCCTGTGACTGGGTTACCTCACTCAGTATGATATTTTCTAGTTCCATCCATTTGCCTATGAATTTGATGAAGTCATTGTTTTTGATAGCTGTGTGGACTCCACTGTGTAGATGTACCACATTTTCTGTATCCATTATTCTGTTGAAGGGCATCTGGGTTCTTTCCAGCTTCTGGCTGTTATAAATAAGGCTGTTATGAACATAGTGGAGCATGTGTTTTTGTTGTATGTTGGGGCATCTTTTGAGTATATGCCTAGGAGTGGTATAGCTGAGTCCTGAGGTAGTGCAATATCCAATTTTTTGAGGAATCTCCAGACTGATTTCCAGAGTGATTGTACCAGTTTATAATCCCAACAACAATGGAGGAGTGTTACTCTTTCTCTACATCCTCACCACCATCTATTGTCACCTGAGTTTTTTATCATAGCCATTCTGACTGGTATGAGGTGGAATCTCAGGATTGTTTTGATTTGCATTTCCCTGTTGACTAAAGATGTTTAACATTTCTTAGGTGCTTCTCGGCCATTTGATATTCCTCAGCTGAGAATTCTTTGTTTAGCTCTGTACCCCATTTTTAATAGGGTTATTTAGCTCTCTGGAGTCTAATGTCTTGAGTTCTTTGTATATTTTGGATATTAACCCTCTATCAGATGTAGGATTGGTAAGATCTTTTCCCAATCTGTTGATTGCCATTTCGTCCTAGTGACAGTGTCCTTTGTCTTACGGAAGTTGTGCAGTTTTATGAGTTTCCATTTGTCAATTTATGCTTTTCGATCATAACCCATTGGCATTTTGTTCAACAAATTTTCCCCAGTACCCATGTGCCAAGATTCTTCCCCATTTTTTTCTTTATTACTGTATCTGGTTTGATGTGGAAGTCCTTGATCCACTTGGACTTAAATTTGTACAGCGTGATAAGAATGAGGTCTTCTATGAAGGTGTACTAGAATTCTAAACTAAACCCATGTTTTCCTGGGCTCTTTTTGGTTGGGAGACTTTTAATATCTGCTTCTATTTCTTTAAGAGTTATGAGGTTGTTTATGTAGTTTGTGTGATCCTGATTTAACTTTGGTACCTAGTATTTGTCTAGAAAATTGACCATTTCATTCAGATTTTCCAGTTTTGCTGAATATAGGGTTTTGTGTTAGGATCTGTTGATTTTTTGAATTTCCTCAGAATCTGTTGTTATGTCTCTCTTTCTTATTATGTTCATTTGGACACATGCTCTGAGTCCTCTGGTTAGTCTGGCTACGGGTTTATCTATCTTGTTGATTTTCTCAAAGAACCAGATCCTGGTTTTGTTGGTTCTTTGTATAGTCCTTTTTGTTTCTACTTGGTTGATTTCAGCCCTGAGTTTAATTATTTTCTGCCTTCTATTCAGCTTGGGTGTGTTTGCTTCTTTTCATTCTAGAGCTTTTAGGTGTACTGTCAAGCTGCTAATGAATGCACTCTCCTGATTGTTTTTGGAGACACTCAGAGCTATGACTTTTCCTCTTAGCACTGCTTAGCACTTGCTTAGCACTGTTTGGGTATGTTGTGCATTCATTTTCATCCTGGTGGAGTTTTCCTTTGATGAATATGAAGTGTCCTTCCTCGCCTTTTTTGATGACTTTTGGTTGGAAGTTGATTTTATTTGATATTAGAATAGCTACTCCAACTTGTTTGTTTAGACCATTTGCTTGGAAAGTTGTTTTCTAGCCTTTTACTCTCTTGTAGTGTTTGTCTTTGTCTCTGAGGTGTGTTTCCTCTATGTAGCAAAATGCTGGGTCCTCTTAACATATCCAGTTAGTCTATATCTTTTTATTGGGGAATTGATTCCATTGATGTTAAGAGTTATTAAGCAAGAGTGATTGTTGTTTCAGATATTTTTGTTATTAGAAGTGGAATTATGTTTGTGTCATCCTCTTCGTTGTGGTTCATTGCAAGAAGACTACTTTTTTGCTTTTCTAGGGTGTCACTTCCCTCCTTGTGTTGGAGGTTCCATCTTTTATCCCTTGTGGCCTGGATTTGTTGAATCATTGCTTTTGTCATGGAATATCCTGTTTTATCCATTCATGATATATGTGTGTGTGTGTGTGTGTGTGTGTGTGTGTGTGTGTGTGTGTATAGTGATTGCAGAAACTTATAGATTTTTCTGTTCATTGATTTCAAACATTGACCTTCATTAAAACTCATACATTGCAACTAAACAGTGGGAAGATTATGTCAGGTGTAGAATCTATCAAAATCACTTCTTTCTGTTATTGCTTGAATGAATGTAACCAATTTATTAGACAAAAATAAAGAATTTGTTAAAATAGTATGACTATGAAACTAAATATTTTTAGTAACAATTGCATGAGAATTGAAATTGTATCTCAAGGAAAATGATATATGTTTACTCAGCATTTCTCTGATGTTCTCTTTAAGGGTAAAAATCCCTTGAGCTTTTAGAAATGATGCATACATCTGTGGTGCTATATAAACAGTGTAAAAATAAATATAAATGCAAAAGCAGGGAATCCTAACAACTTATGAAAGAGGAAAATGAAATTAAGTTCTATTTATATTCTCATGTGTACTCAGCCACAGTAAGGGTAAAGTTCAGTTTCCTTACTCTTATACATTCTATGCTCAGATTCACAGTGGGCATGATTTTACCCTTTCTTTTTATCCACATCTTTTATTGTTAACCAAATCAAGAACATTTGCTATCTGAATTCCTTTGTCAGCTTAAGTTGGTTTTTCAAAGCACATGTGAAAAATGGCCAATGAATAACATTTGCATGAGTGAAACTGATAAGAATTTGACAAACCCAGGAAGTAAAACTTAAGCAAAGCAATTCTTGACGTTGTGGATATCTGTGATAGACTGAGAGTGCTAAATTGTGCCTGATGTGTTTGGCACTAAGAAATAAAGTATTGCCAGCCATATGCATACTAAAAAGAAACAATAATATGCCTTGGAGTACATAATGGAGCACTTACAAAGGAGTGGGCTTCATGAAAGAGAAAGGCAGCAAGGAGTCTATCTCCTTTTATTTCACTGGAAGATTTGGCAAAACACCTCCCAGCTAAATGAATTGTGTGTATAATGGGCATACTGAAAGCTAACTTATTTCTTGAATTCTAATTTTCACTTCATAAGTAACCATTCACGTACAAATATAAGCAAATCTATCTCACCAGTGGTAAAAGCCAAATTATATCAAGTTACTTATTAAAAGTAAATTAAACTATTATAAAGGAAAATGTGGCAGTATTCTTGAATAATTTTATAAAACTTTCTAATTTTGTTCTCAATTTTGAAGTATTGTACATGTTGTTAACCAAAGGCATTTAAAAGAATATATCTCTTATCTTTCTCAACATATGATCTAGGATAAAATAAACACAGATTAAAGTATCAAGAATCCCTTATTACAATTTTTCATAAATATCAGCTACTTATCTTTAAATGATCTTGTTCTCTCTCTCTCTCTCTCTCTCTCTTTCTCTCTCTCTCTCTTTCTCACACACACACACACACTTGATGGCTCCTCTATATGCTGCACAATAACCAGTATAGGAGTATAAAAGTCACAATACTAGATGTCTGGGAATTGACCTTAAGTCTGTCTGCCTTTTTCATGAAACCAATCATTCAACAGAACAGTCTACATAAAAGATATAACTCCAACAAGGAACCTACCATGACTGCTCTCCAAAAGACCCAACAAGCACCTGTGTCAGATGCAGATACATACACCCAACCAAGGAAAAGAAGCTACTAATCTCTCTGGTTGAATTGAAAAAGCTGCAGAAAGCTAAGGAGGAGGGCAATCCTGTAGAAAGACCAGCAGTCTCAATTAACCTGGACCCAGGAGATCGCTCAGAAACTGGACCACCAACCAAGCGTATACACAAGCTGAGATGAGGCCTCCAACACATATACAGCAGAGGACTCCCAGGTCTAGGTTCAGTCAGAGAAGATGCACCTAACCCTCAAGAGACTGGAGGCCCCAGGAAGTTTAGAGGACTGGTGGGTGGGTTGGATTGGTGGGCTGGGGATGTCCTTGTGGAGATGGAGGCAAGTGTGGGGTGGACAAGAAGAGGTATTGGATGTAGAAATCTCAGGGGGTGGACTGGGAGGGCAATAAAATTTGGCATGTAAAATTAAATAAATAAATAAATAAATAAAGATATAACTTCAAATTTATGCAAATCTACAGTTTTAGAAATAACAATTGTCTTGAACATTTACATTTTTGAGTTTTTCATATTGTTTTTAATGAATGTTTGATTATATTTAACAAAAATATTTAACCAGCTTAACAAAAATTTTAAGCGTAATATTATAATATGATCTAAGATGTATTTGGCATTATAATAGCACATTGGTTTAATATGAAAAAATCAGAAAATGCTTGCATTTTGTATAAAGACTATTTACTTTTTGGTGGAATTTATTTTTAATAGGTAAATAAATCTGAAAGATTTGTTAATGATATTTTGCCTTTGTGACTATGCTGAAAATGTAGCAACAGAATCATGTGCTTTGTGTACCAGTCAATTCAGTTTCATATTTTATTTTCTTTGAAAATTTTATTAAGTGCTAAGAAATACAGTGAGAAAGGACATTTCACAGGAGCACTCTTTTTCCTAAACCAACAGTCCACAGGAAAGAGCAGCCAGGAGAGCACAGGGCTCAGGAGCTACAGGGCAGCCTGAAACTAGGTCCTTCCCTTCTTCATCTGCATCCAGAACTGTAGCTTTCCCACAACCCTTGGAGACAAAACTTTTTCTGAAGAGAGCTGATATGTCAGGAGCACTAATCTTCCTAAGCCCCCAGGCAACAGGAGACAGAGCACTTTCTTCCTGTTGACTGTCCAAGGAGACAAATCCTGGGAGCAATACTGGGAGCAGGATAAACAGGGTTACCTAGGACAGGACCTGTCTAGTCTCCCTCTGCACCCAAAACAGGGGCTGTCCCACCATTCTCAATAACAAAACCTACCTACAGAGAACTGGTCTGCCAGGAGCATTCTCACTGCAAAGATCAAAGGCTTAGAGGCTTACAGGTCCACAGAAGAGACAAGCACCAGTCAGAGACAGCAAGAACAACTAATGTTAGAGCTAACTAGAAGACTAGGGACAAGCTCAGGAACCTAAGTAACAGAAACCAAGACTACATGGTATCATCTGAACCCAGTTCTCCCATTAAATTAAATACTGGATATCCCAACACACTGGAAAAGGAAGTTTTTGATTTAAAATTGCATCTCATGATGCTGATAGAGGACTTAAAGGAGGACATAAATAACTCTTTAAAAGAAATACAGGACAACACAGGTAAATAAGTAGAAACCCTTAACGAGGAAACACAAAAGTCTCTTAAAGAATTACAGGAAAATACAACCAAACAGGTAAAGGAATTGAACAAATCCATCCAGAATCTAAACCTGGAAATAGAAATAATGAACAAATCACAGAGAAAACCTTGGAAGTAGAAAATTTAGGAAAGAGAGCAGGAGATATAGACATAAGCATCACCAACAGAATACAAGAGATTGAGGAAAGAATCTCAGGAGCAGAAGATTACATAGAAAATATTGACACAGTAGTCAAAGAAAATACAAACAGCAAAAAGCTCCTAACCCAAAACATCCAGGAAATCCAATACACGATGAGAGGACCAAACCTAATAATATTATGTATAGAAGAGAAGAAACATTCCCAACTTAAAGAAGCAGTAAATATATTCAATTAAATTATAAAAGAAAACTTCCCTAACATAAAGAGATTCCCACGAACATACGAGGAGCCTAAAGAACTCCAAACATATTGGACCACAAAAAATTCCTATTACATAATAGTCAAAACACCAAACATAGAAAACAAACAAAAGATATTAAAAACAGTAAAGGAGAAAGGTCAAGTAAAATATAAAGGCAGACCTATGAGAATTACACCAGACTTCTCAACAGAGACTGTGAAAGCTAGAACATCCTGGACAGATGTCATACAGACCCTAAGAGAACACAAATGCCAGCACAGGGTACTATATTCAGCAAAAGTCTCAATTACCATAGATGGAGGAAACAAGATATTCCATGACAAAACCAAATTTATACAATATCTTTCCACAAATCCAGCCCTACAAAAAATAATAGATATAAAACTCCAACACAAGAAGGGAATCTGCACCCTAGAAAAAGCTAGAAAGGAATAGTTCTTGCAACCAATCCAAAAGAAGAGAGACAAACAAATATAATATTACCTCTAACAACAAAAATAATAGGAAACAATAACTATTCTTTAATATCTCTTAACATCAATGGAGTCAATTCCCCAATAAAAAGGCATAGACTAGCAGACTTGATACATAAATAGGGCACAACATTTTGTTGCATGCAGGAAACACACCTCAGTGACAAAGACAGACACTACCTAAGAGTAAAAGGCTGGGAAAATTTTTGAAGCAAATGGTCTCAAGAAAGAAACTGGAGTAACCATTCTAATATCAAATAAAGTCAACTTTTAACCTAACTTTATCAAAAAAGGTAAAGAAAGACACTTCATACTCATCAAAGGAAAAATTCACCAAGATGCACTCTCAATTCTGAAAATCTGTGATCCAAATACAAGGGCACCCATATTCATAAAAGAAATTTTATTCAAACCCAAAGTATACATTATACCACACACAGTAATAGGAGGAGACTTCAACAAAACATTCTCATCAATGGACAGATCATGGAAACAGAAACTAAACAGAGACACAGAGAAAATAAAAGATGTTATGATCCAAATGGATTTAACAGATATCTATAAAACATTTCCTTCTAAAACAAAAGAACATACCTTCTTCTCAGCACCTCATGGTACCTTCTCAAAAATTGATCATATAATTGGTCACAAAACTGGCATCAATACATACAAGAAGAATGAAATAATCCCATGCATCTATCAGATTCCTACGGACTAAGCCTTGTCCTCAATAACAACAAAAATGACAAAAAGCCCACATACACATGTAAGGTGAATAACAATCTACTCAGTCATAATGTCATCATGGAAGAAATAAGGAAATTAAAGCATTTTGGGGATTTAATGAAAATGAAGGCACAACATACCCAAACTTATGGGATATAATGAAATCAGTGCTAAAAGGAAAACTCATAGCTCTGAGTGCCTCCAAAGAACCTGGAGAGAGCATACATTACCATGTTGACAGCACATCTAAAACCTCTAGAATAAAGAAAAGCAAATATAGCCAAGGGGAGTAGATGGCAGGGAGTAGTCAACTCAAGACTGAAATCAGCCGAGTAGTAACAAAAAGAAGTATACAAAGAATCAACAAAATCAGGAGCAGGTTCATTGAGAAAATCAACAAGATAGATAAACCCTTAGCCAGAAAAAACAGAGAGCACAGAGAGAGTATCAAAATTCACAAAATCATAAATGAAAAGGGAGACATAACAAAGAAACTGAGTAAATAAAAAAAAATCAGATTCTATTACCAAAGAATATACTCAACAAAGTGGAAAATCTGGAGAAAATTGATTGATTTTCTAGACAGATACCAGGTTCCAAAGTTAAATCAGGATCAGATAAACCATCTTAACAGTTCCATTACCCCTAACACAATGGAAGCAGTCATTAAAAGTCACACAACCAAAAAGAGCCCAGGACCAGATGGGTTTAGTGCAGAATTCTATCAAACCATCAAAGAAAACCTCATACCAATACCCTTCAAACAATTCCACAAAATAGAAACAGAAGAAATACTATCCAATTTGTTCTTTGATTTATGCTTATAGCTAATCTGCACAAAGACCCAACAGAGAAAGGGAACTTCAGACCAATTTCCCAAATGAATATCAATTCAAAAATACCCAATAAAATTCTCACAAACTGAATCCAAGAACACATGAAAATGGTCATTTGCCATGATCAAGTAGGCATCATCCCAGGGATGCGAGGATGTCTTAATATATGGAAATTCATCATCATAATTCACTATATAAACCAACTCAAGAGAAAAAACACATGGTCATTTCATTAGATGCCAAGAAATCATTTGACAAAATTCAACACCCCTTCATGTTAAAAATCTTGGAAATATCAGGAATTCAAAGCCCATACCTAAACATAGTAAAAAGCAATATACAGCAAACCAGTACCCAACATCAAACTAAATTTGAAGCAATCTCACCTAAATCAGGGACTAGATAAGGCTGCCAACTCTCTCCCTAACTATTCAATATAGTACTTGAAGTCCTAGCCAGAGCAATCAGACAACAAAAACAGGTCAAAGGAATACAAATTGGAAAGTAAGAAGTTAAAATATCACTATTTGTAGATGATATAATAGTATACATAAACAACACCAGAAATTCCACCAGAGAACTCCTACAGCTGAAAAGCAATTTCAGCATAGTAGCTGGATATAAAATTAACTCAAACAAATCAGTAGCCTTCTGCTACTCAAAGGATAAAAAGGCTGAGAAAGAAATTACAGAAATGACACCCATCACATTAGCCACAAATAGTATAAAATACCTTGGTGTGACTCTAACCAAGCAAGTGAAAGATCTCTATGACAAGAACTTCAAGTCTCTGAAGAAAGAAATTGAAGATCTCAAAAGATGGAAAGATCTCCCATGCTCATAGATTGGCAGGATTAATATAGTTAAAATGGCCATCTTGCCAAAAGCAATCTACAGGTTCAAGGCAATCCCCAACAAAAGTCTAATTCAGTTCTTCACAGAATTAGAGAGAGCAATTTGTAGATTCATTTGGAAAAGTAAACAACTCTGGATAGCAAAATCTACTCTCAACAATCAAAGAACTTCTGGGGGAATCACCATCCCTGATATCAAGCTGTATCACAGATTAACTGTGATAAAAACTGTATGGTATTGGTACAGAGACAGGTGTGTAGATCAATGGAATAGAATTGAAGACCCAGAAATGAACCTACACACTTTTGGTCACTTGATCTTTGACAAAAGATTTAAAATTATCCAATGGATAAAATACATTATTTTCAACAACTGGTGCTACTTGAACTGGAGGTCAGCATATAGAAGATTGCATATTGAACCATTCTTATCTCCTTGTACAAAGCTCAAGTCCAAGAGGATCAAAGACCTCCACATAAAACCAGACACACTGAAACTAATAGAAGAGTAAGTGGGGAAGAGCCTCAAACACAAAGGCAGAGGAGAAAACTTCCTGAACAGAACACAAATGGCTTATGCTCTAAGTTCAAGAATTGACAAATGGGACCTCATAAAATTGTATTGCCTCTTTAAGACAAAGGACACTGTCAATAGGACAAAACAGCAACCAACATATTGGGAAATGTCTTTACCAATCCTACATTAGAGAGCTAATATCTAATATATACAAGGAGCTCAAGAAGATATACTCCAGAGACTCAAATAAACTTGTAAAAAATGGGGTACAGAGCTAAACAAAGAATCTCAGCTGAGGGATATCAAATGGCTGAGAAGCACCTAGCGAAATGTTCAACATCCTTAGTCATCAGGGAAATGAAAATCAAAAGAACCCTGAGATACCACCTCACACCAGTCAGAATGGCCAAGAAAAAGCTCAGGTGAAAATAGATGCTGGCGATGATGTAGAGAAATAAGAACATTCCTCCATTGGTGGTATTTCATGCTAGTACAACCACTCTGGAAATCAGAAAATTGGACATAGTAATACCTAAGTACCCAACTATACCTTTCCTGGGCATATACCCAAAAGATACTGCAACATATAACAAGGACACATACTCCACTACTTTAATAGCAGACTTATTTATTATAGCCAGAAGCATACAGAAAATGTGGTATATTTACACAATGGGGTACTACTCAACTATTAAAAACAATGACTACATAAAATTCTTAGGCAAATGGATGTAACTAGAAAATATCATCCTGAGTGAAGGAACCCAGGCACAAAAGAACACAAATGGTATGCACTCACTGATAAGTGGATATTAGCCCAAACATATGAAGCCCAAGAATAAGGAAGATCCAAATGTGGATGCTTCTTAGAAGGGAAAACAAAGTACTCACTGGAAAAAATACAGGAACAAAGAGTGGAGCAGAGACTCAAGAAAGGGTCATCCAGACCACCCCAATTGGGGATCTGTCCCATATGCATCCACCAAACCCAGTCACTATTGCTGATGCCAAGAAGTGCTTGCTGACAGGAGCTAGATATGGGTGTCTCTTGAAAGACTCTGCCAGAGCCCTACTGATACAGATGCAAATGGTAACATATACAGATGAGCTACTAACTATTGGACTGAACAATGGATTCCAATGGAGGAGTTAGAGAAAAGACTGAAGGGCTGAAGGTATTTTCAACACCATAGGAAGAACAACAATATCAGCCAACCATATACGATCAGAGCTCCCAGGGACTAAACCACCTGTAAAGAGTACACATGGAGAGACCCATGATTCAAGCCATATTATGTGACATAGGATGGCATTGTCCAGCATCAATGGAAGATAAAGCCATTGATCCTGTGAAGGCTTCTTTCCCCAATATAGTGCAATGCCAGGGCAGTGAAGTTGGAGTGGGTAGGTTGGAATGGGAGCATCCTCACAGAAGTATGGGAAAGAGGGGGAAGGGGATAACATTTGAAATCTAAATACATAAATTACCCAAGAAAAATAAAATTATTTTAAAAGGTAAGGCCACTTCATTCTTCTTACTGTTTGCATGGTGTTATTTAATGTTGTTTGGCAGATTAATGAACTCTGTAGTCTAGAGCTCCCTCAGGTCTAATCAACAGGGATACCAGAAAGTAAGGAACATTCCACCATTCAAATTTCTTTGCAGCATTCATCACATTCCCAGTGATTATTTGGCAGGCAGACATTTTGTTGCACCTTACAGTTCAGAATTTTTTCAGTAGGCAGCCTCCCTGAATTACAGACAAATTATATCAGAGATTAATATGACCAGTGTAATTATAAACCCTGATTACCGTCTTAGAAATCTTTCTCTTTCTTCTTTTCTATATAACCATCTTCCAGTAATTTGTGGTGAACCTGAAGGCCTAAATAAGCAAATGCTTAATGTCAGTGTTTTTCAAACTTCCTAATGCTGATACACTTTAATACAGTTCCTTATGTTCTGGTAAACCTCAACCATAAGTTTAGTTTTTTGCTCATTCATAAGTGTAATTTTGCTACTGTTATGAAATTTAATGTAAATACAATATCTTATATGTTGAATATCCGACATGTAAGCCCAGTGAAAGGGATGTTTGATTGATAAAGGGGTCAGGAGTCTTAAGTTGAGAACTGATTATTTATAACAGTCTGCCTTCTCCACCTCAGGAAATTTATGACAAAAACCTACTAAACTCAGTAACTATAAAGAATAACATTAGAAAGTATAAAGGTGAACAACCCTAATTTTAAATTATAAATAGCATAAATTCTTGACCAAGTTCTGTGCTTGCCCAAATCAGTCACACCTGTTGAGAGACTCAAACTTGGCCCAAACTGTTTCAGTTGTGTTCTCCTAGGAAAAAGCAAGCAACAATATCTGCTCTAGTAGTTTCTAATCCATTGTACAGTTGAAGTCAGTTAGGGCAGCATAAATGAAATTACTCTGAATGCTGTGATCATTTATTGAGATTGCAATGACTGATAGAGATTTACAGCTCTGCTGACAGAAAAATCTGCCTTTTACCAAATGTGAAAATTCTGAAATGCTACAAAATCATAACAGAAAGCACATAAAACATGTCATATGGGACATTAAGTTTACACTTTATTGTATTTTATTTGGAGTTCTTTCATAAGGTATAAACTTTGCAAAAAAAACCCTGAAATACTTTTTACCTTATTTTAAATAAGACTGTGCTCTAATATATATTGTAATTGAAAGTGAATTATGGAAATGATACTATTGTCATTGAAGCAGTCTACATTCTATTTGAAATCAGTCATTTGTTATCTTTTAAGATCTCAAATTCATGATTTTTCTACCTAGTTTCTCAATACAAAAATTATAGACATTTACCACTACATATGGCAAAATCACAAATTTTAATATTTGTACAAAATAAATTGCATTAAATGAGAATGAGAGAATGGAGGATTGATGGGAATGAGCAAATTTAAAGCTCATGTTATTCATGTGGTGAATAAGAGGGTAAAAAGGCCAAGGACTATCAAATCAATTGCATTTGCCACAGCAGTTAGAGATTTCTTCCTTTACATTGCATTTCACTTTTATATATTGCTAACTAACAAACTATTATGACATAAACTCTGGACATTATATGGCTATGTTAATATTTTGTTAGCTTGATTGCTAAAAATGTATAATATATGAATTGATAAATGTGTAAATTGTTAAAACATATGAGTTAAGCATAAATAAAACTCTTGAAAATGAAAATATAATAGGAAATGAAATTAAATAGGAATTTTATGCCCATATTAATCCTTTCATTTGGCACATGTGCGTTCCAACTACAAGGCATTATCAGTTACTTAAATAAAGTTAGTATATTTCAGGGGAAAAAATGTCACTCTCTCTGTTAAAGCTACTATTGTTGTGATGAAACTTGACCAAAGCAACTTGAGAGAAAAACAATTTAGCTTAATCTTCCACATGACTGTTCATCATTGAAGGAATACAAGCAAAGAATAAAAACAGGACATGAACCTAGAGGCAGAAATTGATGCAGAGGCTATAAAGGAACGCCCCTTACTAGCTAGCATCTAGTGGCTTGTGCATCCTGCTTTCCTATAGAATCCAGAACCAGTTCTCTACCTATCAGTAGACTCTCACATCAGTCACTAATAAAGAAAGTGTCCTATAGACTCTCCTATAGCCAGATATTATGAAGGAAGTTTCTTAATTGTGGTTTCTTCCTCTTGGATGACTTTAGCTTGTGTCAAGTAGACATAAAATTGCTCAGCACAATCAATTTATGGATTTAATGAGAAAATGTTAATCATATACTAGTAAATAAAATATGTTACCATATAATAAAGATTTATGTGCCCCAGCCACATTCTTCATAAATCAGGCTATTTTTTGTAACTGAGAAATGTGTCTATCATATTAATAGAATAAAAGCCAAAAGTACTAGTATCAGTTCAGTTGACCCCCTAAACAATTGGTTAGTAGAACAACTCAGAACCAAAGGTCACAGGAACTTAGCAACAAACCTACAGATTAGGTGCCTTATGTGTGACTCTTAAAAGGCTTACCAACTATTCATTAACAGGAGTAAAATTGATAGCATGAGTAATGAGCTGCAGGAGATAAATAAAATGGTCATCAATCACAAAGAACCTTATATATCTACTACACTGATTCTATAAATTGCTGAGATTAACAAGTAAACTTTTTACAATCACTTAATGCAAATCTCTCAAAGATATCTTAACTGTATTCATCTAAATCAGAAAAAGCAAAACAAAATGAAATATTTTAAGCATCCTACTTACAGCAAAAAAAACTAAACCCTCAGATAATATCTTAAAAAGCTCAAGACTTTCTTGCTTGAATATTTATAAGAATTTTGAAGAAAAATAATAAAATGCTAAATACACATGAAAGATATTACATTTCTATGAACTGAAAGATATATATAATAAAAATATTAATATTTTAAAAGTCACCTACAACTTCAGTACAATTCTGTGTGAACTACAGCATAATGTTAAGGTGGGCTTTTATAAACTGATTTTAAAATTAATGTTAAAATTCAATAGGCCCAAATAGTATTTATGTAGGAAAATATCAAGTACAAATTTCTTTTATTGATCAACTTGTTAATGAGAAAAGAATTGGTGCTCCTCTCAGATTCCTAAAACTGTATTTGGTGAACTTCCTTTCCTTAGAATGATGACCTTAGAAAACATATAATTGTAGGTTAATCATCAACCTCTATGGGCTATCCATCTTCTCTAACTCAGATATATCTATAAGACTAACTTAAGAGCCATGACCAACTCTCCAAATTTCAATCCCATATATAAACATAATATAAAGGCATACATATCTTTACATAATGATATTTTAAATGTATGTTTATAACAGTGTCATGTGCAATATTTTTAATTAATTGGAATCAAACCCCATTTTTGTGTGTCAATCACAATATTTAAATATATTTATATAAATTAATATTCATTAATGAAACCCAATTACTACTGTTATAAAACATAAATTTATATCATTAAAATGTGTAAAAATATGCAGATATGAAGAAGTATTTACTATGAAACTATTTATCTTAACTGCACAAAATAACAAAAATAACCAGTAGTATTTTTGGCCAAGTAGATGTTACATTTGAGGAGGTGGGAAGTATATAAACTTAATGAAGTTTTATAGAAAATTAAGGATTGCTGAAAACATTCTGATTATAAAAACATAGATATATTACCTTTGTGAAATCTTTCAAGCTCTAGGTATATGTGTACTTTTCTGAGGACACCAAAAACGGGAAGGGGAGTTAATCTCATGATCTAAATATTGTTTCCTGAAGACAAAATTCCATGGTCTCTTTAGAATATAGTTAAGATGGGACAGGTATCAACTAAATTACTATTGTTGCAATATATTTGGTTACATTTCTCCTGTGATTTTATATGGTGAGTATGCTTATTCTATTTCGGTTCAGTTAATAAAATGAACATGGCCATTAATAGCTCAAGTGAAAATTCATAAACTCAAGATTGAAGTGAGCTTTAAAAAGCTAAAAACTTTTTTCCAAATATATTCAGCATATGACTATTAAGATACATTTCCACAAGTTAAATATCCATGAAATCATTTGAACTCTAACATGTATTTTCTTCTTATAAAACTTCTTATTCATATGTTCAATTTTCATGAGAATTATTTGGACTGCATTAGGAATTCATAAAAGATTAACTGAAAACTGTTGTTAGGTAGCAAGGCTATCCAAAATATGTTTTAACACTTCAGTAAGGTATCATGTTGTATTAAAATTTAAAAACATTAAATTTTATCTGTAGTTTCTCATGTATACCAAACCACACCTCAAATGCCCGAAACAGCCATATGTAGACAGTGTCTTTCCTTTCAGGAAGTACTGGTCTAGTAGAGAAAAGTATGCATAAATTTTAATACTTTTAATTGTGTGTGTGTGTGTGTGTTGTATTGTGCACAATCTAGCGATTTTCTATCTATACATTAGATATAGATATTACATGTGCTTTAATGATTGAAATTAAGAAAATGTACAGCTGTAATAAATGGGTTTCCTTATTCTCTTAGTTGCTTGGTGATTCAAAACTGTGAAAACTACAAAATTTTCTTAAGGTCAAACAGCAATTTTATTCCATGAAATTGGAAGAGTATGTCCAGATGAAGGTGTTATATTCATCTGGTTACCAACTTTAGCTCTCTGGTGTTCAAGCTACATGATCTTAAATTTAGCTTCATTTTGTTTTGGATTTTTCATATTTTAAAAGATACTTATATTCACTACAAAGTGTATAAAACACTTGCAAAATATTAAGCACCCAAAACTTCATAATAACAATTACTCTATACGGAAAATTACATTTCTGTACTTCTGGTATCTTGATTTAAGCAATCGCTTAGATTTCAATGTGCTTCTTATTTAAAATCTGACATCCACTTCAGACCTTCTGCTAAGGTAGGGCAAAGGAACCTGGCAAAAGAGGACTTTAAATATTATTCTGCAACATAGTAGCCAGCAGTTACTTAATAGAAAGGCAATCACAGGTAACTAGGTATCCATTTTGTTTCTGCAAATTAGACACATGTAACACACTCACATTTATTTGGTAGTTATTTCCCTACTAATGAATTAAAAATAAAAAAAACAAAATAATAAAGGCAAGTTACTTTCTTTTTCTCATTATATACATGTATGCTTGTGTATGTGTCTGTGTCAGTGTATGTACACAAAAACACTTCTACATAGGACATAAAGGGTTTCATTTTCTCTTTTACTTAGTAACTTTCAGATAGTTCTCCACTCTAAATGGCACTCCCACATTAGCCTTGAAGCCAGCAAACTCTATTGATTCTCTTGTCTCAGTTACCTTGAATATGGTGGCTGGGGTTATGTAGGCATTCATTATGTGGATGCTAGGATCAAACCTCCCATATACATAACTGAGCAACAATCTGTTTTGAATTCTGTTTCTTCTCTCCTGCCTTAGAAAATAGCTTTCTACATGAACACTTTAAACCTTAGCCTCAGTACTTCCAATTTGCCAATTTGCCTAATATGGAGTGTATCCTAGTCATCTATTGGTTCTGTATCTCAAGCTGCTTCTGTCTCAAAAGTATTCCCCTAAATGATTATATCACAAGTGTATTTGTGCTAGGTCAACTGAAGCCAATGTGTTGGAAACTGAAGCTAGTGTCTGGAAATAGTTTTTGTCTTAGAAAATGTTATGTTGTATTTTTAAAAAGAGCCACCACGTAGAAATAATTCTGCTTCATAGCCCTTTAAAACCTTTTCTGAAAAGGTATGGGAAAGGTTGAATATTGGGGTTTTGCCTCATAACATTTAGTCATTTTCACATAATAAGAGTAGAATTCTATCCTATTTAGTAGTTTAAGTGTCAGCACTATACAGGTGTACATGACAAAATTTACTCTGTATCTCATGATATAGTACTGTTCACTATAACATAAGCATTTTCAGATCTCAGGAATTTTAATGGGATATGAGTATTTAACAAAAGTTGTACTACATAGAGATGCTTTCCTATAAAAGTATTCAGTCTGTTAGAATGCTTTTTACTCTGTTGTCACTTAATAACAGAAAACGAGATAACGTTGTGGACTGGCACTCTAAAGCAGTAACCCAAGGACATGTCATTTCACTGGAATGAAAAAAAAAAGATTCATACAACAGAAAACAAAAAAGATAAGGCTTTAAGGAACTGTGTTATAGGTTAGTTTTGATATACTGTTAAGAACTACTTTAGGCTGATAAAGCCATTTGAACTTGTAATGAAGGGTTCTTTTGAGATATTAGATTTGTGTACTCTGTCGCAAAGGAAAGACAGGACTTTCTTGGGTGTAATCAACTTTATCGGCATCAGACTAGGAAGATAACTAAGTCAGTAGAATACTCCACCCACTCCTAACTAAGAGGGCCAGGGTTTGATGCCCAAGCACCCATGTAATATGGAAGGAGTTGTGATGTGTACATGATATCCAAGCACCTATGAATAGAAGATGGGGACAAAAGCATCGCTGGGGTCAGATGGTCAGCCATTATGGCAAAATTGATAAGTTTCACGTTGATAGAGACCATATCTCAAAAACCAATGTCTAGAGTGGTTGAGGAAGATACCCACCTTATACCTCTGGCTTCCACATGTAAATATGTAAACTTGTAGATAATTGGACATGTACATATAAAACAAAACTTTGAAATACACACATTATCATTTTTGTTTGTTTGTTTTAGTATTAATATATACTTATTTTTATTTTACATTTATGCATATGTCCCTGAGTGTATTTCTGTGTACCCTGTGTATGAAGGAGACTCCTGAATTAAGAAGAGACATCAGAGCCCTCTTATCTAGCTGCTATTCAAAGATGTTGGGCAGCTAAGGCTGGCCTGGAATTCCTGAATCTCATGTCTCTAACACCAAAGTGCTAGAATTGCAGGCATTTGCAAAAGGCATTTTATATATTTTCAAAAGCACAAATAATTTCAACTGGGTTGGAATGTGGTTTGATGGCTGAATATCTACTCTAGTCAACTTCTATGATTTATACATCCAATGTATGCATGAGAACAACAATAAAAGCTTAAAGAAATGAATACAGCGAAAGTACAAATACTCCTTTTTATATCATTTAACAGAATTTAATACATTTTAAGTTAATTTTTGCTCACACTCAGACTATGGGTTTAGGGAATACCTAAATAGTATTATTTAGTCAGATTTCTAATGCATGTAATCATTATAAAAATAATTAGATCTGAATTTGTGTATTTCTTCAAAGGCAGGGATGAAAGAGAAAGCAAACAGAGTAAGTTAATGAAAATGAGAATGCACAGTGGAGGATGATTTAACTTTTTATGCATAAATACACTACATTTTACTATCTGAATTAAATTGCATTCTAAATGTTCTAATTACGTTTTCCTATTAGAAATTAAATGTTGTAAAGTATGTATGCAGTTGCTTAAAAAATAAAATAAAATAAAATCTGACCTTAAGTTGTTCTTCCAAAGCAGCTGTTGCATGATCACCGCTTGATTCATCAACCACTACAACCATATGAGTGAGCGAGTTGACCCTGACCTGTTCCTGTTCTAGATCTTCTTGAAGCACCTGAAAGAAAATAATCCAAAAGGAAACACTAAGAACATCTCTCCTCAAGTGTGTGTGTGAGCTATATCTCCCACATATGAGGTAATGCAATAGCTCATTAAACTAGCCTAATTTCCAAGCAATCTTCCCTTAGTTTACTCAGTAATTTTTTTCTGTTTCATTTGAACTGAAAAATACAATGGCAGGTCATACACTGTGAAGGGTACATTTAGAGTGTATTTCTTTTCACACACTACCTTTTCAAGGACTTTATTTTAATTATCTCTATCTCTAGCATTGTCAGTATTTTCTCCCTTACTAAAATTCTCCATCACAATAGAAAGAAAGTAATCATTCTTGACCCAACAGCCTGAGTGTTCAATTTAATGTTTTTTCATTGGAAAATAATTTTTACAATGATTCTCTGTTCTTAGTTAGCCTAACCTTCACTGCCCACTATCACATGAAAGCATTTTTGCAAAGGTTGTCAAATTCATTATTTATTTTTCACAACATCTCATTTGATATTTCCTTAACTGTTCTCTAGATCTAATTTTTGCTTACTAATGTCTATCAGTTTCTTAATGCAAGTTTTAAAAAATAAAGTTTTACAAACACTTGCCAAAACATCCTCACCTGGATCTGCAGTCACCCCCAAACCTCAAAAAATATGCTATTAGTAGAATTTTCTTGAATAGGTCTTTAAATATTCTAGATAACCACTTTGCTTCTCGAAATCTTTTGTTATATAACACAAAAATGGACAGATGTTTTGGAGACATTGTTTTAAATTTCTGGAATTCCTACTGTCAATACATACAAAATAATAAAACGGGTCCTATCAATACATTTCTTAGTTATTAAAATGTTACAGAATTTAGTAGGAGGGATGAATCACAGCTTTAAATGCATGAAAACTTTATTCCTAGAACTTTCAATTTTCAATCCTCACTTGGAAATTACTATAAAATCATTCATTTTTTAATTTTCTCTAGATTTCTTGCTCCATTTTCATGTGAAGGAAAGAGCCTATTTTGTGTGTGGCTTCTATATTGCCAAACATGCCTCTGACATTCTAGAGCTTGTCCTGCTTAATAAAACGTTTTCTGACATGAGGAAAAAAATGGAGTCATTAACATTCAAAGTTGTCCTTGAATGTGGTGTTGAATAATAATAACTTTCATTGAGTTACATAAGCTAAGAATTTTCAGTTTGTCAGCCATAAATATTTAGAACAATTAAGGAAATTATTAGTTGGTCAGAATGTCATTATCATTACCTGGCTTTTATAACTTCAGAAAATTATGTTTTGTATATGACCACAAAAAAGTAATTTATATATATATACATACATATATATATATATATATATGTATGTATATATAGATATTGATATAGATATATTTAGTAGTAAAGCATACTAAGAAATAATGCCAGACTGAACACCATTTTACACATAAATTACTTAATTGCTTTAATGGAATATTAAAAATATATGTGAAAATCATTGTCTTATTTATGAAACTATTACTTCCACAAAACAAATTTTTATAAAGTACTTGTGATAAAAATAGTTTTGATATTTCTTGATTTAAACTAATTTCTTACTATGTATTTGTTCTCGTTAGATATATGCTTTTACAATTTTGATCAATGATGTATTTCTTACTTTGAAAAATATTAATATAAGGTATTAATGAAATTAATAGTGATTTGATAACTTTCAAATGAACAGAGTGTTCCCACTTTGATTTGAATGACAAGAGGAATTTAATGAAACATGGGAATGACTCTCCATATTGTCTGACAGAGCATAGAACACTGGATGTTGCCCTAGACATATGATTTAATATTATATCTCATAACTTTTCTTATCTTCTATGACTTTTTAATATATAATTTCTCTGGCTCAAACTGATAATGTTAATGAAATTTTTAGCAATAAACTTTATAGTTGCAAATGAGAAACTCCTGTAAACTTCCTTGTTCTGAGCTTTTGACACCCCAAATCATTAAGCATTATTATCCTAGTATAGATGCTTTCTCATATTATCAATAAAAAGACTATAAAATATACAGTGTCTGGGGGGTACTTTTGAAAAATATTTTTTATGTGTCTGTATAAGCAGCAAAGTGTTACAACACAAATTGTAGGATGATCATTCTAAGTACGAGTGAATGAGGTCTCTGAAAAAATCTGGGTGAAATGGACAATTTTCTAGACAAATACCAGGAACCAAAGTTAAGTCAGGATCAGATAACCATCTAAACAATTACATAACTCATAAAGAAATAGAAACAGTTATTACAAGTCTCCCAACCAAAAAGAGCCCAGGACCAGATGGGTTTAGTGCAGAATTCTATCAGACCTTCATAGACGACTTCATGCCAATACTATCCAAACTATTCCACAAAATAGAAAGAAAAGGAGCACTGATCATTGGAGTAAAGCAATATGTTTGCCTGGCTTCCTCTTTGGTGTTTTGTATTTTCAAAAACACTCATTTTGATAAAATATTTTAATTAAAATATTAGTTAAACATTGACTTTTTGGATTTGAATCTCTCATAGATCTATACAGTAGAGGTTTGCTGTTATTTTGCTCATTGAACATAAAATGTGACCCAAGATATTTCCAAATACAGACATGACCCCAGAGTAGCATATTGGTTATTCAAAGCCTGTATCTTTACGTCACAATGATGTTTTATTTCATTATAAATGTGTTTCTCATTAAAAATGTATAATTCACATGTCTAAGTACTAGATACCTTATAATCCATTTGTTGATATTGTACATATTAAATTGATTTTTTGTCACATTGGCCAGATTAAAAAAAATCTGACATGCTCCTAATTAAATTTCTATACCATTATTAGATACAAATTTCAGTGATATTTGTTCTCTAATGTCAAATAGCAATTCTCTTTTCTTAGGATAGGAGAAAAGGGCAACATTGAAATACATTAAAAACCCTTAGATCTGAAAAACTACATGTTTCTTATACCTCTGTAGTTAATTGTCTTTCTTCTAAATAATGCTTTAATTAAAGGACTTCAGCAAATTTTGACCTCTTAGTACTGGATCCTAATTTTAACATGTGAACATGATTTTTCTCTACTACTTTTAAATGTCACCAGTGGGGCAAAGTTTCTTGGTCTCACCAGGTCAAACAGTTTTGGAACAACCATTACAAAAAGTAACATCAGTATTTGGTCTAGACACATCCTACCTTACTAATTCTGTTTGAGTATGAAACAGTGATTAAGTAATGAAAAGAATGGAGCATATAAGCGGAGAGACATTTTGGATTTGCATTTAGATATACAGAGCAACCCGTACAGAAAGGTAAATGTAATATAAACTAAAACAAAGTGGGTACCTTGCTTCTTCAAGAATTCTACACTGATTCATTTGGTCATAGCACAGACTGGGTATCTGGACTCACAAGCCTAGCAGGATCTCCTTGAAAAGTACTATATTGGTCTTCAATTTTTTACATAAGCTGAATATTTAGAGGGAATGTGTTTTTGTTTCTGTTAAGCTTTGGAGATGACAAGTGGGACTTGGCATTTAAAAGACATCTTCTTTTAGAAGACTTCTAAAAGACAACTTCAACAAGCAAATTTCAAAAACCACAGAAGCAGTGGTTTTTAAGATCTGAAACTGAGTTCTATTATTAAGAAAAACAATACTGATAACAGAATTGTTATATCTGTATATGATTTAGATTGTCAAAAATATGATATAGTAGGTAGAACATTAACTTAAAAGTGAGAATGCATTTATGATAATGCAATTTAACAACTGTCCTAGGTTTGATCACTATATCCCTTGCTAAACTAAGCTTCACACTTCTAATTAGTGAGAAAAGATATTTAGCCATTAGGGTAGATCTTATCATGGACATAGGTATAATTGATTAGCATTTTGTCTAACATATTATATGAACTGTATAAATACTAACAGTCACTTGCATCTGATCCCCCATAATTAGACATATCCAGGAGAAAGCAGTAAAATAATTTCACAAGAACCCAGTATTTACCTAATTCCTGCACTCAGCCTTATCCAATGCAATGTACCACTCATTATACCATAAACATACTTCTAGAAATGCATGAAATGACAGTGAAGGTTAGGGTCTAAAAGTATATAATTGATTTAAAATCCTTAAAAATTTTAAAAATATTTTCTTTTATGATTTACATGTATATTTGCATTAGTTTCAGTGTGGGACTGTTTTTGTGTGTGTGCTTATATATGCAGTGGTGTGAGTATAGTTTCATGTGTGTGTGTGTGTGTGTGTGTGTGTGTGTGTGTGTGTGTGTGTGTGTCAGGAACATACACAGAGAGACCAAAAGGGGAATGGATCCCATGTAGTCAGAGTTTCAGGCATTTTTGAGTCAGTTGACTTGAGTGCTGAGATATGAATTCTAGTTTTTGTGATAGGTAAGAGCTCATTTCTGCTTATCCATAACCCAAACCCCTAAAATAACCATTTCCTTTGCACGTTATTTATACAAGATTAACAAAAGTAACTCAAAGACTCAGAACTGGTGAAAGAATAGTGCTGCATAAGTATCTATAAGTGCTCAGCTGTGGATGAATCATCTCCTTCTATCATCCATCATCCAAGGCACAGGGAAAAACTTGCCAGGAGGTGGGAGTACAGAAAGAATGTAAGAGCCAGCAGATGGGGAAGAGAGCTATGAAATACTGACATGGCATATATATATATATATATATATATATATATATATATATATATATATAATTTACAGCAACTCATAGCTACTATGTTTACTTGCACAAGTACTAAAAAAGCTAATCAAAATTTCTTCATGACTAGGGGAGGCACCCTTGAAGTTTGACTCTTAGTGTAGAAACTACTGGTAATTTATGGCTGATGAAGGTGGTAGAGTCAATTTTATTTGAGCATTTAGCTACTAGTAGGTCGAATGTGTTCCAATGGATGGCTCAAACTACATGGGAATGTTGTGTGGGTAGGATTACTTGTACTAAAGTGACTATTGGTAAGAAAGACAGGGAAAAAAGACGTGAAGTTTGGAAGCAGACATAATGGGGACACTAGGTAGAGTTGGAAGTAGGCAGTGATTGATGGATATTATCAGAGTGCATCATATGAATGTATGAAATTTTGATAAATGAATAGAAGTATTATTTAAAGTAAATGCAGTTTGAAGTTAACAGATCTAATGATTTAGTTTATTGCTGAAAAATTACCATAGCAATAGACATGTTATAAATTAAAAATCATAATCACTAAATGGCAGCCCGTAATTTCCTTGCTATTTGTTCTTCTCCATAATCAATGAATTTATGCATCCAGATATACTAAATATAGCATTAGCATCAAACTCACTTAAATCAATCTACTTCTTATCCCCTTTTCAGATAGTAATGCAACTTTCACTATGAGCTTTTTCCTCTTGTTGCTTTCCTCATCTGTTTAGCTCTAATTTATAGAAAGGGATACTGCATGGATATAAACTGAACATTGCTTCAGATATTTTCATTCTCAGTATTCTTGGAACAGCTGCTATCAGCATACTTTTCCACCAAGGTTCACTTTAAGTTTACAGGCTTCTATCTCCTCAATCTCTTTCTCTTCCTTCTTCAAATCCACAAAACTGTTAGAGCGCTGCCTTGTGTCTTGTCTGCTTCTCTGCATAGTATCTAAACTATAGGTTCACAGACATAGTCACAATTTAATAAAACTCCAGAAGAGAGGAAATGCTTTTTTTTTAATTTGAAAGCAGAAGGTAGATTAAAAGCAGGAGTCTTTGTGAATGTGTCACCCTGAAACATCTGAAGCATGGACAGGGAGATCTCGAGTTCATTGATTCAAATGTAGCCTGCAAAATACTGCAACATAAAAAGAAAATTGAATCTAACAAGTTTCTGGTAATGTTACTTTGTGTAAACCCTTAATAAAGATTTGCTTATGTGTGAAAATCTCCCTAGCACAAGTTTAGTATTGGAGTTAAATGAGCTAATAATCAAAATCAGCCATCACAGTGTTTAGGGTGCTAGGATGTGATAATGACATGCATTTTTATTATCTATTATGTACATATAATTATACTAATAAAATGAATACAATTGAAATAGCCTCAGTAAGTATAACTTATTCCTTATACCGTTTTAAATCATATTTCATATCTTTTAATTATGAGATATTCTCACTCTGTTGACATTATAGAACACCCCAATAAAATATGATCCAATTATTTTGTAATCCTTTCTAGAAAGAAGCCATGGCTTCAGTAATTAGGAGAGCAGAAGCTGGAATATATAAGAATGCAAATATCATTATTATCATTAACATCATCAAGAATATCATCTACAATACAGCTTGTCTTTGAAATCTACTACTTAAAATCATGACAAAAAGTAACTTGCCTTTAAACTAGATTTAAAAAGTTAGAAGAGTATTACAACCATACTATTACATTGAATGCATGAAAGTGTCAGTTCTTTTTCTTTAAATTAAATTTGGTGTATATATGTTAAGATAACTTTACTTTGAAAAATATCTATGTAAATGTCAATGTAAGTACTTAAGTAAAGAAGTCATACTATGATTAAGACAAAGGAAAAAAAACTTAACACAAGAAACAAGATACAGATCTATGTAAGTTACTTTATAGAAATGTTCCTGGATCATCTTTGTGAGTTGCTTTTTGCAGCTACCTGCATTTTTATTGCCCATTTCAGTTGTCAAATTCTTTTGCCCTGGTCAGACAGGTAGCAATGATGAGGATGGCTAATGTAATGATATAGTGAGAATTATGAAAACATGGGTTCTGATAAAAATTTCTAAAGCAATAATTTCTTTTTTTTTCTTTTTCTTTTTCTTTTTTTTTTTTTTTCGGAGCTGGGGACTGAACCCAGGGCCTTGTGATTGCTAGGCAAGCGCTCTACCCCAACGCCAATAATTTCTTAAGTACTCTGCCAGACATTGCAGAAACGAAGATGAACTTTTGTTCTCTGATTATAATATGGTAGTTTTGTTCTGAGTATACTTTTATCTTCACTTACATAGGCATCAAAATTTCATTAACTACTTATGGGGCAAAGGATAGAAATTCAAGTGGAACTTTAAAGCAGTACGTATGTTTAATTTTTATCATCCTTAGGTTGGGAGAGAGTCTGCAAAGCACAAAAAGCACTATTCTCAAGGCTTATCTTTCTCACTCATCCCAAATACTGCATGTCTTTTCTTTCTTTCTTTTTTTTTTGTCCATTTTATGAAATTGGGTATTTCTTATTTATATTTCAATTGTTATTACATTTCCAGGTTTCCATGCCAAGATCCCCCTAACCCCTTGCCCTCCCCTTCTATATAGGTGTTCCCTTCCCCATCATCCCCCCATTACAACCCTCCCCCCACCAATCTTGTTTACTGGGGGTTCAGTCTTGGCAGGAACTAGGGTTTCCACTTCCACTGGTGCCCTTACGAGGCTATTCGTTACTACCTATGCAGTTGGAACACAGGGTCAGTCCATGTATAGTCTTTGGGTAGTGGCTTAGTCCCTGGATGTAGGGAGCAGCGCAGTAAAACAAAGATGGCGCCAACATCCAGCCCCATCTGGATGTAAACAACTTATCGCGCATGCGCAGGCTTGTCCCCTTGCCAGGGTGGCCAGAGGATAATGAGGTGATCTGGTGCCCTCCTGTGGTGAACAATAGTACTGCACATGCGCAGGTGTGCACCTGGCGTCAATCTGGCCAGGGTGGTACCATGCTAATGGGGTGGTCCATGCTCCGCCAATCCCTGGAGGACAAGTAGCAGGGGTGATAGTGGGGTGATTCATGCTCCGCCAATCCCTGAAAGACAATTAGCATAGCCCCAGCCTGTTGTGTATATAAGGCGAGCGCTTTTGCCACTCGAGGTCCCCGTATCAGCAATGAGGTGGTCCTGCAATAAAGGCTGTTGAGAAGAATCCGATGGTGTTGCGTCTTCCTTGTGGGCTGAGGTGGGTGCTACAACTGGTGGTCCTATGGGGAGCAAGGACATCCTCGTGGATTCAGAACTCTTCAGTTCCAGGACAGTGACATCGGAAAGTTCCCGGGTAAGGGACAATAACGTTCTCTGGAGGTAAGCAGAGATGATGAAAGCCTTGGTTTAGAGGCTAAAAAGTCTGTGGTCTACAGCAATGTTGTTTCCAATTGATCCTTTGTGGGTAGGACTTGTAATTTTGTTTCTTTTCTTCTTTGTGTGGTGGATTTGCTTTCTTTTGAATTGCCACCATCCCGGACAGGAGTGCATTTGCTGGGAATAGCCAACAAGTGTCAGGCTACAAAATAGTGTGTAAACAAACACGCCAGCCCACCCTGCTTGTAAAACCACTCGTAAATAAAAGTTCCCCAGGTAACAAGGGATGATACAAATCTGCGGTAGTAAGCAGCGATAAGGCCTCCGGGTATGGAGCAAGTGTAGTGAGTAGGAAATTTAATTTTATGGACCCGCTCTAGTGGTGGTGTGTTGGTTGATAGCCAACGTTATTTTTTTTGAAACATAGTGTTTTATCTGTGTTCGTGCTTGCGGCCCACGCAGTAGGGGGAAGCGAAACTAGCAGCGGAGCCGCTGTAGCGAGCATGGGGACTTCTCAGTCTCACCCAATTTTTCTGGCTCTTCAAGAGCTGTTTGAAAGAAAAAGGCTTAGGATGAAAAGAAGCACTATAGAGAGATTTCTTAGTGAATGCGATGCCATTGCACCTTGGTTCGCTGTCTCTGGGAATCTCACGGTGGGCAGCTGGGATAAGCTGGGGAAGGATTTAGATTTTGCTTGGGAGCAAGGAACCTTGAAGGCGGGGGTTCGGCCAGTATGGCGCTTAGTGCGTAGCTGCCTAGAAGATCAGAAATGCTGTCAGCAGGCTATAGAAAAGGGACAGGCTGTGTTAGAAATGCTACAGGAGGAACGATCTGAAAAGGCTGAGAGTGAGGCGGGTGAAAACAAGGAAAACAAGAACAAGAAAGGAATTTATCCATCCCTCAAAGAACAGGGTCAGGAAAAAAATTCCAGTTGCTGCCTTTAGTGGACAGACCTTCAACACTTGCTCACAGAAGGAGAGCGTTCATTAAGAGAAGTTCTTTAAGGGAGCCTACCTTATCTGCTGGCCTTATTCCATGAGAGGAGTTGATCTCCAACATTAAGTTACCTTTCCCGTTGATCATCATTGACATGGAGAGTTACTTTGATCCTATCCCCTCAACACCCAGTTCCTGCCTCTATGGTCAAAATGCCCCGGGTTTGGGGACAGGGGAGCCCCTAAAGTAATTTCAGAAAGAGTCTACAGGAGACTGCGAGGAATTTGTTTTGCCAGACAGAACAGGCTTTACTGTAGGATGATAAGAGGAGAAAATCTTGGCACTGGCTCTTCAGCTTACTCCAACTGGAGGCTGTGGCCAAGGTCAAGATTAATGTTTTCTTTTCCATGGGACTTTAGCCCACTGAGACAGTTTGATAAAGGGCTGCTACTGAGGTCCTGAAAGTCCCAGGGGAACTGGTTACAATTCTTTTGTCAGCCACTTGGCATCTAACACCCAGGTCTACCGCCAGGCTCCAAGGGTGGGTCTCCGAGGGGCTGGAAAATGCCCCACCAATCTGGCTAAGGTTATTTTGTTTTCCGCTAAAGATTGTGGCACCCTTGGAGCAGGCTATGTGAAAGTGGTTAAGGTGCTTGAAAACAATCAATTGTTCATAGCACCTGAAAAGGTTCAAATGGGCCAAATGGGGGAATATCTAGGAACTAAAATCACTCCTCATAGTATTTCCCCTCAGAAAATTGAATTACGAAAAGATCATTTAAAAACATTAAATGACTTTCAGAAATTACTAGGAAGCATAAATTGGATTCGATCCTATATTAAAATGCCCAATATAGATTTGCAACCACTCTATGAGATCCTGAAAGGGGATTCTCAGCTTACTTCACCCTGTGCTTTAACCAAGGAAGCACGATTGTCCTTGAGGAAAGTAGAAAAAAGACTGGAAAAGGCAATGCTAAGAAGGTACAAGAGAAAGGAAGATCTCCTTTTGTGTATACTGAGAACCTTTCGTCAGCCTACAGAAGTGCTATGGCAACAAGGACCGCTTCTTTGGATTTATCCCCATATTTCTCCTAATAAGACCCTTGAATATTACCCTTCTGCCGTTGCACAGCTTGCTCTGTTAGGCATTAAATCTTGCATTCAGCATTTTGGTATTTTACCCAAGAAAATTATTACACCATATAATACAGCTCAGATGGAAACATTGTGTGCCTTGATAGATGACTGAGCCATATTACGCTGTAGTTTTGAAGGAGAGTTTGACAATCATTATCCTAAGGATCCATTGCTACAATTTTTTTCTGAACATCCAGTGATTCTTTCCTAAGGTCACTGCCACTGAGCCTTTGTCTGGAGCGTTAGATATTTATACAGATAGCTCCAAAAGAGGTGTAGGTGCCTATATGGTTGATTCTCAAGAACCAGTCTTAATTCATTACAGTCCAGGCACCCCCCAAATTACAGAATGTAAAACTGTATTGGAAGTTTTTAAAAGATTTCATGATTCTTTTAATTTAATTTCTGACTCTGCTTATATAGTTAATGCTGTTTGCTCACTTGAAATTGCAGGGCCAATTCAGTCGAATAGTACCGTATGTCAAATTCTTTTAGAATTAAAAAAATTGATTTGGACCAGAAAAAATAAATTTTTCATACAACATATTCGAGCCCATACTAATTTGCCTGGTCCCATGACCAGTAATAACACCCTGGTGGATGCTAGTACTCATAGGGAGTTTATTTTTCATGCTGCTCCGGTTGATCTCGCTAGAGAATTTCATCAAAAGTTTCATGTTCCTGCCTTTACTCTTCAATAAAAAATTAAAATCTCTAGAGCTACAGCCTGTGATGTGGTGTTACGTTGCCAGAATTGTGTTCAATTTCACCACCCTCCTCAGGTGGGGATTAACCCTCGTGGTCTGATCCCACTAAAACTTTGCAGATGGATGTCACACACATATCTCAATTTGGAAATTTAAAATGTTTCTGTTGATACCTGTTCCGGTATTATACATGCCACTCTGATGACTGGTGAAAAGGCTCGAAATGCCATTAGTCATTGCTTAGAGGCATGGGCAGCCTGAAGAAAGCCTGATAGTCTCAAGACAGACAACGGGCCTGCCTACACTGCAAAGTCCTTTCAGGCATTTTGCCAGACAATGCAGGTCGGTCATACTACAGGATTACCATACAATCCCCAGGGTCAAGGAAATGTGGAAAGAGCATATCGCACTTTAAAAGAGCTTATACAAAAACAAAAAGAGGGAATTGCCAGTGGCTGAACACCAAAAGAACAACTTTCTTTAGCTCTTTTTACTCTAAATTTCTTAATTTTGGATGCACATGGCCGCTGTGCCGCAGATCGCCATGCTACGACTACACCTATGACTAATGCAGAAGTAAAGTGGAAGGATGTCTTAACTGATGAATGATGTGGCCCAGATCCTGTGATTTCGAGATCTAGGGGAGCTGTTTGTGTTTTTCCGAAGAATCAAGAAAATCCAATTTGGGTACCTGAGCGCTTGACTGGAAAATTGCCTTCTGCTCTTCCTGAAGATGAGACTACGAACCCTATTATTACTACTGGGAATGATAATACAGGTTGATTCGCTCACCCTGTGGGCTATTGCCAGATCCTGGCCAGTACCCATGCCAGTTTGTAGCAATTCTACTGTTTTGCCAACCTTTTTCTCCACCTCCTGTTTGCGTGATGTTCCCTGTATAGTGCCAAATGGAGAAATGCCCCAACGGTATGCCGCCACTAACTTTTCTCTGTCACATACCTCATGTTTTACTGTTAAGAACTCTTCCCTGCCCTGTGTTTGGTTGCGTAGAGTCACATTAGCTAATTGGTTGGATCCTACTAGTGACCGTGCAATGAGCACCAGGATCATCCTGGCTGCTTTGAGTCAAATTACACAGGGGGTCTCTTCACCCAGCGGAAACACTTCAGTCAATAGTTCTGCTGATTCGAACATTACAACACTGACTATGATGCATAATTGTAGCGTTTCATCACACCCGGGGCAAGGTAACTATATACAAGATAACTGTACCCATCATAGGGTCTTACCCGCTTGCCCCCCGTATCAAGATTTCCCACCTGATTTTACCCCATGTCAGAGTCCATTTCATAGAGCAAAACAAATCTTGCCAGGATTCGAGTTTTCTCCACCTCTTAGCAAAACACAATTTAATTGGAAACAGAATAAGTCTGGCATGGAAAATCTCTGGCCTTGGTTTCAATGGGTGCTGTCCAATGACCAAGGGGCATATACATCCCTGACCCCCTTTGCTAGGTTGATGGGTGAGAACTTCACACTGTATAATGTTTCAGCAACCAGAAAAAAATGATACCAGGTTGATCAATATTCAATATAATAACCTCTTGGCAAATGATACTGCCACTAGTACTTCAGTATGTGTTAGATCACCCATTTTCTTTCTGATAAATACTAATGTAAGCAATGATGTTTTAAATAGTAATAGCTCTGATGTAGTCTGCTATTTAGCTGAATGCTGGGATGGCACCAACGACACCACGGTGATGGTTAAGAATCCCTCCTTTGTGCCAATCCCAGTGGAGGCAAACCCAGATTGCTTTCCTATTCTTAATTTGCTAAGAGCCAGAAGAGATTTTGGAATTATGGCAGCTATAATTTCAGCTAATGTGGTGTCTGTTGCCTCAGCTACTACAGCCACAATAACCATGACTAAACAAGTACAGACGGCTGAGACTGTCAATCAGATTGTAGAAAGAACTGCAGTGGTGCTAGAGATACTAGAAGAATTTAATACCCATTTGGCATCTGACCTTCTATTGGCTAATCATGGAAGATTTAATTCAAGAACAAATTGAAGCACTGTATCATATGACGCAGCTGTCCTGCGTTTCCTCCCTTAGCGGTTTATGCATTACTCCTTTGTGAGCTAACTTTTCTCAGCATTCTTAACAGAGCAAAGAAATCTTGAATTATCTGAATGGAAACTGGTCCATGAAAGCAGAGCAACTATCAAGACAATTGCTGATGCAGATTGCTGTCCTCAACAGCACTAGGTTGGACCCCATCACAGTTGAAGATGTTACCTCATGGATCACCAACGCTTTCTCCTTTTTTAAGGAGTGGGCTGGCATGTTTGCCAGGGGAGCTATTGTCCTCCTGGGATACGGAGTATGTCTCTGGCTTATTGGCCATTTAAAAAGACAACATGCCAGACACAAAGCTGTTGTTTACCAGGCTATGATCGCCATTGAAAATGGTGCTTCTGCCAACATATTGCTGGCCTCTTTGAAAGATTAAGAGTTCGCCCTAGATCATTTTTGTCACTGTCATGTGGAGTCATTGTATCCAGAGACGGGCAACTTTCCTCGATCTCGGACCAACCTAAGACACGGGGCCCGGTGGCAGTACGGTAACCCAACGGCGGGTAAGGCCATGTCATCATCAGGAAAGACCTAAGACAGGAGCAATGACAAGATTGATGTGACACTCAGATCTAGACCAGTCATTTTATTAAAGAAAAAAGGGGCAGATGTAGGGAGCAGCCCGGTAAAACAAAGATGGTGCTGAAATCCAGCCCCGTCTGGATTTAAACAACTTATTGCACATGCACACGCTTGTCCCCTTACCAGGGTGGCCATAGGATAATGAGGTGGTCTGGCGCCCTCCTGTGGTGAACAACAGTACTGAGCATGCGTGGGTTTGCACCTGGCATCAATCTGGCCAGGGCGGTACTATGCTAATGGGGTGGTTCATGCTCTGCCAATCCTTGGAGGACAAATATCAGGGTTGATAGTGGGGTGATTCGTGCTCCACCAATCCCTGAAAGACAATTAGCATAGCCCCAGCCTGTTGTGTATATAAGGCGAGCGCTTTTGCCACTCGAGGTCCCCGTATCAGCAATGAGGTGGTCCTGCAATTAAGGCTGTTGAGAAGAATTGGGCGGTGTTGCATCTTCCTTGCCGGCTGAGGTGGGCACAACATCTGGAAGCTCTGGTTGGTTGGCATTATTGTTCATAGGGGGTCTCAAGCCCCTTCAAGCTCTTTCTGTCCTTTCTCTGATTCCTTCAATGGGGATCCCGTTCTCAGTTTAGTGGTTTGCTGCTGGCATTCGCCTATGTATTTTCCGTATTCTGGCTGTGACTCTCAGGAGAAATCTACATCCGGTTCCTGTCAGCCTGCACTTCTTTGCTTCATCCATCTTATCTAGTTTGGTGACTGTATATGTATGGGCCACATGTGGAGCAGGCTCTGAATGGACATTTCTTCCTAAACTTTGCCTCCCTATTCCCTCTCAAGGGTATTCTTGTTCCCCTTTTAAAGAAGGAGTGAAGCATCTGCATTTGTTCATCCTTCTTGAGTTTCATGTGTTTTGTGCATCTAGGGTAATTCGAGCATTTGGGCTAATATCCACTTATCAATGAGTGCATACTATGTGTGTTTTGCTGTGATTGGGTTACCTCACTCAGGATGATATTTTCCAGTTCGATCCATTTGCCTATGAATTTCATAACTCATTGTTTTTGGTAGGGGAGTAGTATTGTGTAGGTGTACCACATTTTCTGTATCCATTCCTCTGTTGAAGGGCATCTGGGTTCTTTCCAGCTTCTGGCTATTATAAATAAGGCTGCTATGAACATAGTGGAGCACGTGTCTTTGTTATATGTTGGGGCATCTTTTTGGTATATTCCCAAGAGAGGTATAGCTGGGTCCTCAGGTAGTACAATGTCCAATTTCCTGTGGAACCTCCAGACTGATTTCCAGAATGGTTGTACCAGTCTGCAATCCCACAAACAATGGAGGAGTGTTCCTCTTCCTTCACATCCTCACCAGCATCTGCTATTGCCAGAGTTTTTTATCTTAGCCATTTTGACTGGTGTGAGGTGAAATCTCAGGGTTGTTTGGATTTGCATTTCCCTTATGACTAAAGATGTTGAACATTTCTTTAGGTGCTTTTCAGCCATGGTGCTGGTTCAACTGGAGGTCACCACGTAGAATACAGATAGATCCATTCTTATCACCCCATACAAAGCTTAAGTCCAAATGGATGAAGGACCCCCACATCAAACCAGATACACTCAAACTAATAGAAGAAAGAGTGGGGAAGAATCTCGAACATATGGGCACTGGAGAAAATTTCCTGAACAAAACACCAATGGCTTATGCTCTAAGATCTAGAATCAACAAATGGGATCTCATAAAACTGCAAAGCTTCTGTAAGGCAAAGAACACTGTGGTTAGGACAAAACGGCAACCAACAGATTTGGAAAAGATCTTTACTCATCCTACAACTGATAGAAAGGGCTTATATCCAAAATGTACAAAGAACTCATGAAGTTAGACTGCAGCGAGACAAATAACCCATAAAAAATGGGGTTCTGAGCTAAACTGCATGTCATTTTATTGCCTACTTTTTTTATTTCAACTCTGGCATTCTGGTTGTCTAGTCTCAGAATCTTTTATTTAAAGCTCTCTGCTCAATCTCTAATTCTAGGCCTGTAGGCTGAGCTTTTGAGCTCCAAATTGTTTCTTATACCCATTTATAATTTTTCATATTGCACATACTTTCTGAAATAGATTTCTAAGATGTTGCTTTAGCCTCTTACTTTCCTGTAATATTATTTCTTTTAGTAGTCATAACGCCCACAAATTTAAGATTTTTTTCTTACTTGCTACTCAATTTGTTTTAATTTCAGGGCCATGGTGGTTCCTTATGACCCCTAGAACAACTGTAACTGCCTAGGTCTCCTGTATAAGATCATTCATAGTGAAACAAGTATCCTGTATCCCTAACTCTGTAGAACTTTAGTGCATGCTACAGACAAATTAAATTTTACCTTTTCAAACTTCATTTCTTTTACTCCAACAGATCACCAAATTCAACTCTCATGCTGTTTGCTTCCTTCTGCCTCAAGTAATGGCTCCCTGTTCTGTGTCTATCTGTCATATGGGACTATGAGATGCTGAGAATGATCTCAGAGGCAGTTGGTGTCTGTATTCTTCACCACACCCAGAAGCTTTAATGAGTGTTTGTTCAGATCTACTGGGATACAGTGGAATGAATTCAAAGGTCAGTTACTTTGGTGGGATTAAACTAAACCTTCTCTGTTACATGAACATCTAGATCATTTTAAAGGTCATCAGATGAGGATATTTCACAATCTTGGCACCTAAAATGCTTGAAATTAACTTCAAGAAATGATAGGTAACTGACCTTCTAATAGGTTATTTGGCTTGTATTAATTAGCATTTAGTACAGAATGTCTGCGGGTGTCTGAACATAGTGCATATTACGTTTATAAATTCATATTTAATAACCGGTGATAACTTGTTGATATTGTCATTGAGACATTGTTCAAAAATCTAAATCTGAAAAGACTTGGAAACCCAAATAAGTAACCCAAACTCCATGTCAGTGTGCCTACTACAGGACAAAATTCTGTAGTGACGGTGTTTCCTTTTAACAGAAATCCATTTCCAATTAATAAAATCTTCAACTCACAAAAGGTTCTTCCTCCTCAATCACATCCCTACTAATTTAAGATAAAATTCCTTATGAACATCGCTGAAACACTCTACAACTAAGATAAAGGTTTTCTGTCAGAATATTTTCTGATGATATTTAAGAGTTTCAAAATATTCAATCCTCACAAAGAATCAATGCTAGGTACCTGAGATTCAAAGCAATCCTCTAAATGCTCTCTTCAGCTAGGGGGACTGAATAAGAAGGTGTTTTTGCTATACTTTTCATTTTAAAAATTTACACCCAACAGAAAATATTCACAACTATTCAGAGTTAACCACTTGGCTGAATTTAATATTAACAACTATGATATTTTACATTGCTAATTGGCAGGATCCCTGAAATATCTTATCTTAATGGCATTTCACGTTGATAGAGCATCTAATATATCTTGTCCTGAAGTGCTGGTGGAATGAAGATATCAAGAGATGCACTCACAAAATGTAAACAAGTGTGTCTACAATATTTAAAGTGCACTTATAAGATTTTCAAGTACTTTTATCTTGCTAGTCAGTTAAGGAACACGCCTTCTGATCATCAGATTAGAATTATAATCAGTCCTTCTCAACAAAACTAGTGTCTTTCCATAAATTTTTCTACCTGTAATCATCCTTAAGAAACAGAAATTTGGGGATTGGGGTTTAATTCTGTGGTGAAGTATCTGTCTAGTAAATTAGTAAATGCAATTAATTTTATGAGACTGATCACAAGTACTGAAAAAAGAAAAAATATAAAAGATAATATAGCAATTTGTTTACAAACACACACACAAACATATATATATATATACATACATACACACACACATATATATATATATATATATATATATATATTATACTTAAAATACAATCACAGCAAATGGAGATAGCCGAAGGACTTCAGTCTTTTGACTGATAGTTAAATACCCTAAATTTTGTAAGTAGCAGGAAATGTGACAATGTGGAAAGATGAAAGTTAATGATGTACTTTGTTTTTCAAAGCAAATTTCTCATTTTCCTTGTTTTATAATTTTTCTTAGGAAAATGAAGGTATAAATGAATCAATGATTATTTCAATTAGTTATTCATTTGAACTCATGTACCTAAAAATATAAATCATGGAAGTCTAACACAAGTTACTTGACTGTGAAATTTATCTTCAATGTGTTTTTCTAGGCTTTTACTTCTATAAGCACAAATTTGTTCCAAGATGTATGCAAACAGTTAAACCTAAGAGCTGGCTTCACCCAGAACCTGTGTGTATATTTTTCTAAACTTATTATGCATTGCACAGGAGTATGTCTTAGATACAGCATATTGCATAATCAACTTGGATATAATCATTTTGCTTTTTTGTGTCAAATTATTTCCATAAAGCAATTTCATACTCATTTGAAATGGCATATTTTCCAGTAATGAACAATCTATTCAGATTTTATGACAATTTTAGTCAAATATCTTCCATTCCATGCACTTTATTTCTTCCAAAGAAAAGTAAAACATTTTGGGTAATTGTCAGAATATCAAGTTCTAGGATGGCATCGCCAACGTCGCTAAAAAAATCTATTCAGAGTATGAAGCTAAGACCTTTAAAAAATAGAACATCCAAAAACATGATTTTCAATAAAAATAATTGGGGATATACATATTTAAAATATTAGTTGCTGATCTAAAATCTCCAGTTTACCAAGAATTTTGGTATTCCATTTGCTATCTGCTGTGGCTCTGATTCTGGACAGATCACAAATGTTCCTGGATTCATGTCTGTACCCATGAAGCAGGAAAGTTCCTATTGGAACTACAAACTTCATAACTAGCCATAACATTGAATAGTCCAGGGTAAAATGAACTGCATGAGAATTCTGGATCGAATTGTTGATACACACACCACACCACACACACACACACACACACACACACACACACACACACACACACACTTAACACACATTCATGGGGTCTCAGTCACCATAAGGAGAAACCAAGGAAAACAACAAACACCTGCCAACAATCAGAAAGTGTATGTCTAAATCTATATGTAATTTGTACAAAAACTCTTAAAATTTAAATATATTAGATGTTATATCAAAACGATTTTACCAATACTTATAACCAACTTTGCAGTTTTAAATGTCTATAGACTGAAGGTAAACATATACCAAGTACAACCTTATAAATAATGTTTCATAATATATTTGTGTAATCCCTGAAGAAGCTATCTTATAGGAAAACAGAATTTTAATATTTAACACACTATGGCTTTGTCTCTTCAAGAAACATGTATAAATATTTTCTAATATAAATTTTTTGATTATGTTATATTTGAGAAAGAATGTGTGCTTTAGTCTATACTGTGCTACTACAACAAAAGTATTTGAGATACATACCAAAAAACACAAAGTAATTTCTTCTGTATTTAAGAGGCTTAGAATACTAGGTCAAGGTGTCAGCTCGTAAAATCTTCTTGGTTGATTCTCATATAAATGGTGAAAAAACAGCAGAAATGGTGCATGGCACCTCTTAAAATATTTTTTTAAATAAGGGCCTTAATCTTACTTATGTGAAGAGAATCTTAAGGGATGAATTAATTTTTAATGATACACCTATTTAAATTATAATACTGGCAAAGACTCAAATACTAGAAAGGCACAAAGTCAAATCAGATCAGTAATTACTGAAATGAGACAGGTCATTTTATTTTAAATTATTGAATAGAAGCCTCCCCTCCTGTCTCATCTATAAGTTATTATATGTGTTCACATATATATGCAATATACATAAAAACAGAAAGAGTTTAATATTCTTGAAAGCAAGCATCATAATGTCTACAAACCTTATGTTGTTGTACTTGGCATTTCAGGTCTTCAAGATCAGGTCCAAGGGGCTCTTCCTCCATTTTCTTTGTTCTCTCTTCAGTTTTTGTTAACCAGTCATCTAGCTCTTTTAATTTCTGATTCTGGAGATCCATTAGAACTTTGTGCAAACTAATAAAAATAACAATTTTTAAAAAGTTATTTTCATTTGACTAAAACAGTTTATTTCTCTCTTTCTTTTTTTTTTTTTTTCGGAGCTGGGGACCGAACCCAGGGCCTTGCACTTGCTAGGCAAGCGCTCTACCACTGAGCTAAATCCCCAACCCTAAAACAGTTTATTTTTAATGAATACACATCTTCATAAATATATACATAAAACTGATGGTCTACCAAAATTTTTGGAATATTGGATACTAATGTTACAGCAGTAAAATATCAGTAGTTTCTTCTGGCTCTACTATAGCTATTTTGTTCCCACAGACACACACACACACACACACACACACACACACACACAGACATGCACACACAATACACACCCACAAACATACACACACACACACACATATATATATATATATATATATAATTTCCACATATACATTTACACATGTATAAATTCATACACATATAAAGTTAACACATAAACACATATACATGTATAAACACTTATCCTTCTCTGTATATGTGTGCATATAATGTACAAGTGTATACATATGTATGTATGTGTTAAATGAATATATGCATATATTTTTAAATGAATAAGTATACATATTGAAAGTGTATAAGTATATATATACTTATGTCTGTATGCATATATATAGATCTGAATATATGTATATATTATATATGTATATATGTTTATACATATATATGTATTTTACTTTATCACATATCTAGAAATATCACCATTTCTAAAATATTTCACATAGCCAGTTAAATGCTAACATTCTATAATAAAAGACCAATGGAGCTTGCAATGTAGAACAGTGTATATAGACACTTTCCAGCACACATAGTGGCCTCTATTCAATCTTCAGAACTCTCTGAAAGGTTGAATGAGAAAACAAACTGAGAAGCTTTACTCAGCAGCTGACTGAAACAGATTCAGATACCCATAGTCAAATATTGGACAGAGGTCAGGGACTCTTATCAAAGTGTTTAGGGAAGGGATTAAAGGCCCTGAAGGGGATAGGAGCCCTATAGGAAGACCAACAGTGTTAACTGACCAGGATCTCTCTGGGAGTCTTTAGAGACTAAGCCACTAACCAAAGAGCATAAATGGGCTGGACCCATGCCCCTGCACAGATGTAGCAGAGGGCTGTCTTGTTGTGCCTTATCCTACAGAGACTTGATATACAACTATCAAGATAGCTGAGGTGGGGGCACCCACTCAGAGGATACAGGGTAACAATTAACTTATTAATTAATAAAAACATATAGTATATTTAAAATTATCCCACTGTCACTTAATTTGAATCTAGATCTAGAGGATGAATGCAACATTAGTATAATTTATACAGCCCTAGCCTGACACTATATTATGAAAGGTGGGAATATCTGAGCCACATTATCTCAAGTATTTAAGCAGGCAATCATCTTTGTCACTTCCATGTGCCATGGAAGAATATCATTACTTATGGACACACACTTTTATGTTAAGGGTTTCAATTTATTTTATTCTCCTCCCCAACTTACTGTTGAATATGCTCAAATGTATGTAGAAATCTAAAGACAGAATTAAGTTGATTTTTCCTGCTCACTATAATTCCACTGATAGATTTCTACCACAACTAATTTATTAAGATATCAATAAATTTTCATGGACAAAATAAGAAAAGTAAAACCAACTAAATTAAGTTGTTTGCTAACACCAATATCAATGCTTCTAGATACAGATGCATCTAAACATGTGCAGGTATTCAGGATTATACCCAGACATATTAATGTATGTATACATGCACATGAACACTAACTACAATAATACCAATAACAATAAATAAAATTTTAAAATCAAGTTTAAACTCTGGTAACTAAATTAATATACACCAGGTTAATGATGTTTAGTGTTCATATGATTTAGTATATTCAATAAATACCATGAGTCATTTTCTTGAGATAACACATGATTTTTTAACATATACACAAGTGTATGTCTAAATATGTCTGAACATTTTTCTCTCTTCCTATCTTTATATATTTAAAGTAGAAAACTTTTGACTTCTACGCATTCTAGCACTTTAAGGTTAACTTTGTGACTCTTAGGTAGGCATTTGTACCTATGGAACTCATGTAAAATTGCAAGGTTTAATGCTAGTCCTTAAATATCTGCTATTACAAATTATTTGGGATTAAACTCATAGTCATGTTAGATATTAGTTTGGATTGTCACAGAAATATATATCCTAGGTTGTACAGATAATAAGCAGCTTGAGACAGGCAGTTTTGCTTGTTTCTATATATTATATAATATAGATAGATGGTCTTCAAATGTGTCAGAGATCCACAGGATGTAGCACTTAAGGTTATTTCATTATTTCAACTTCTGAGATTAAACCCCATTCTACTTCAAAGAAGATGATGAGCATCAATACCTCCATGTGGAGTTACTTTGATTGTTGAAAGCTAGCCACTGTGCAAGAAATGCCCTAACTTTATCTGCAGTCAAAATGATGTCTAAGATGGACAAACAGATAGGGGATAGTTGTCTGCTAGGCTCTGCCAAGAAAGTGTAGGGTAGTCCTTTATTATTCCTGCTTCACTTAAGTTCTGTCTGATGGTCTAGGCCAGAAGGCTGAAGATAGCTGCTCCAAAGTTATACAGAATATTGAGGACTATCCAGGTGGCAAGCTGTCTCATCCATCTCTATGACTTTAACTTGAATTAATTTACTTTATTTATTAAATTAATTAAATTAAATCTGTAATAGTTATAAATCAGACAAATATCATTTCATATCAGATCAAATGGAAACAATGTTTGCTTCTCCATCGCACTTCCTTCTACCTTAGGACATTTATCCTTGTTTGTTCATGTGAATGAGCTGTCTTCAAAGCTTTTTCCATACATAATTTTGTTTAATATTTGTAACTAATATTCTCTCTGAATGGAGTCCTCTGTTTTGAAATAAGAAGTATGTTTCATCCTCTGAATATATCTCATACTCTCTTTTCCTTTTATTCTTCTGTTTCTTCTGACAATATATGACTTTATATTCATAAGGGAAAGCTGTTTTGTTCTTAACTAAATCAGAGCTGGGGCTATAGTAGATAATACATTTCGTTTGGATGGATGCATGAATAAGCTTAATTTGCTACTTAGCATCATTTATCTTCAGATGAAAATATTCTTAGAAAAGTGGAATACTCTAGTTTACATAAATTTTAGCCATTTAGATTTTCTGTTTGTAACTAAAACTCTGAGTGTCATACTGTATATTAGTGTAATGGAGGTCCACATTTTTTGATTGATCTATATTATTTGCATTATTGCTAGAAAAAAAACCCACCATGACCACAGGTACTTGACCTCATTTCACATAAAGTGAATTAAAAGCTGATGTTTCTAATCCAACCAATATGTTTTCAGAACTTATATATTGCCCCTATTATATATTGTTGCTCTTTTAGAATCTTTCTCTTTCATTAGTTAACTGTAGAAAAAGGCATTAACATTTGAGATCTGAATGAAACATTAGTAACATAATTTTTAAATTTTGAAAGAAGTTAAAAAATATTTTCTACCTTAGTTGTTATAAAATGGAAACAGAATATATAATTTATTCATTTACAAAGGAGCATGGATATACTTTCCAAATAATATAAGGTAGATCAGTGACTCTAGAGTATGCTTAGAAATGACCTGGTATCTTGTTAAACTGCAGATTCTTATTCTACAGTTGAGATTTGGGACAAAACTTGTGTACTTTCAGTAAGTTCTTGGGTGATACATATGCTTCTGTTGATAAGACGACCTAGCTCTGTACAGACATCATATCAGCATCATGGGGTGAAATAAGAACAGCAATATCAAGTTGTGATGTAAAAATAAAACCAGAAAATTGACATCATGCATGTTGTAATATGAACTGCATGGAAATTCAGTTCAAGATTACAACTGTCTGCATGATTACATAAAATATGCAATATATTAGTTCCTTAGTTAATTTGTGAGAAAATACTCCATTTATTTGTTCATAATCACATTTTCCCCTATCCCCTACTTCATACCATATCTAATTCATGATTAAAGCAGGCAATATTTTGAAAAAAGGAGATTATATTTGTGAAGACATTTTTCCCTTTCAGCCAAAGTGTTGATAGTAATGCATAATGATTTTTCATGTTACATCTTGTGTTTAATCCCAAACACTATTCAGAACTATCTTCCTGCTGATTATGTGAACCATAACATAACTTTGTCCTTACTGATTTGCTTTCATTTTCCCTTAACTATAACAAAGCTTTTAGTTTCCCTCTGCATGTCTTAACCACAATTATCTGAGAAGTTGATAGATCTTGCTGTGCTTATCTTTTACAGGCCTCATAGAAATGTCAGTAAATCTCCTCTGCTCTCTACAGGTTACATTTTTTCCAATCAAATAATTAGTTTATTCATGTAGGAGAGAAATCTTCTGTTGTCCCCATGCTGGTTGTTCCCTTGTGTTTCCACAGTTGGAAGCTTCATCCTTTTCTTCTCCTCTTCTCTCACCTCCTACCTTCCTTAGAGAATTATGCATCAGAAAATCCAAGCAAAACAAAGAACATTTAGCTTACTTTACATCAGATTTCTAGCTCAAGAATGTCAGCATGCAGTATGCTATTTCATTTTGAAGGCAGAGGCACTTTGTTTTCTCATTTGAATCCTTAAAAGTAGTGTTAGAGATTTTTACTGGAAAAATATCAGCCTAGTGATAATCAAATACTTTATGACCATACATGTCTTAACAAATGTCTGTGTCAACTTCCACAGAGCCAATTTATGGGCACAGAAGTTGAGATTTGTAGATGTAAGGAATCATGAAAATATGAAACAATATTAATAAGAGAGGAGGAAGAATGTGGAATTATTTATATTCCTTGACTGCTATTTCTTGCAAGCATATTCCAATGTTCTAATTGAATAAGCAAAATTTCAAATATAATATTGATTACTTTTATCATGTTCCCCAATCTTTATAAAAAATTCCAATATACTTTTATAAAAATAATAAGTGGAGAAATTAAAAACTATGTAGTAAAAAATGAAATTATATATTAAATTAATATTGTGCACTTAAGAAATAATTAGCCTCATGCAAGTTCTCTTATTCATGACTATCATTGTTCATTATGCTTTGTAATAGTTTTGCTTCAAAAAGTACTTTTAAATGCCACATCAAAACCAATGTCTTTTAAAAATATGTATGTAAAGGCTTTATGACTGTTGTATGAATTAGGAAACTAACTTTCATGGATGGGAAGTATATTTCTCCAAATCAAGTGAATGAGCAACTAGGAGAAAGCTTATCATTTAGATAAAGTGGATTCAAATTTAAGTAAAGTAGACATGAGAGCAAGTTGTTATCTCCATTTTTAATTGTTTTCTCCCTGATGCTAGCAGTAATTATTGATTGTTTATAAAATAGTTTCTCCTAGATACAAACTGCAGAAAGGTAGTATCTGAATTTGCATGGTAATTCATATTAAGTCCTAAGCAAAAACTTACTATTAAAAAACATAAATGGAAGTAAACAGTTATATATAATTTAAGTGCATAAGAAAAACACGAGAGTATCCTTATCAGTAATAATTCCTTTCTTGTCTAAGATACCACGATACATTTATTGATATGTATCTAAGCATATATATATGTATATATATGTATATATATGTGTGTGTGTGTGTGTGTGTGTGTGTGTGTGTGTGTGTGTGTGTGTATGTATGCTTAGCTAATACACAGTTTTGTCTTGTCTTTCTTTCCCTTATATAAGGCCTTTGGTAGCATAAAAATACATTTACTCTATGTCGTGGATTGACTGAAAATCATCTCCAAACTCTCCAGTTCTATGGGCCGTTTGGCTCATAGAATGAGTCCCACTTTCCCTATTTTCGTACTCTTATATTAACTGTTCTCACTGGTCACATTCTCTAACTCCTCATCCCTTCTTATTTAAATCTCAAGCTAAAGGGATCAACAATTAAATTCTTCTTTGTTTCATAAACACATAAGCACAGTCTAATTGTTTAATGATTCCTTATCACCACCCTTTGTACCATCTTCATATACAGTCTTATTAGCTATTTCCATCATAATCTTTATTTATTGAACATCAGCCACTTTAGAATACAAATTTCATGAGAACCACAGTTTCTTATCTCTTGTGATAATTTGAGTGTCCTCATTATTTTTACTTCAATCTGGTTAATTGAAGTATCCTAAGAATGCTAGTTAATATTTGTACATATAGAAAAGGACATGGAAGATATACTTAGTTACAAACATTCATGTATTTATATTTGTTTCCTAAAAGAAATATAATATGTATTTCAAGAAATTATCTAAAAAATTTTATATGCTACAACTGGTTGCATAGTACTGTTTTATTTTTAAAACTATATATGATGTTCTATAAAAACCTATTCTTCCTAAAAATACTTTACTTCTCTTTTGTAATAATCACCTTCAATGTTAGGCCACAAACAAAAGCTCTAACATATTCCCTAAAAAATGAGACAGTTGGGTATTGTATTTGTTGTTGTTGTTATTGATGCTGCTACTGTCATTACTAATTATAGCTAGGTATAATATTGTCAGTTTAGTTTTCAAATAATTCAGTGAAATGGAGATACGGAGATGAACATTTTATAAATGGTATATTAAAATACATGGAACTTTAATTTTAGGTTGAATTTACATTTTTTGAAAGTCAGTCTCAAAGTGTAATTAATTAATTAATTAATTAATTCTGAGAACAATATATCATACATATTTCCACTTGATAAAAAGAACAATATTGAAAGAGTACAAAAAAGAAAAAAATCTGTGTGTCTATTGGGCCAGGAGTAAATAGGAGTGTGTTGTTTTAAGGGAATCTTTGCAAATAGAATTTCTACCCTAAAGACTCTGGACATCTAACTAATATGACAGCTCTGTGTCTTATGAATTGCGATGACAAATGTGTGGAATAAAATATTTCTCTGTGAAGATTTAAAGAAAGTGGGCTCAATAATTAAAATAAGACACTATAATTTTCACGTCTAGGGTCAGTTCAAATTATTGCAATGATAATAACAGAGAAATCATGTAAATGTGTACATTCTAGTATATTCTCATGTAGAATACAAATATAGTTGTAAAAATTCTCTCTTAGAATTTATGCCTTACTTATTCTTTCAAAAAACATGAGCTTAAAAATGTGTTCTCTCCCTCCCTGTTGCCACACTATAATTTAGTACCAGCACAGCAATCCTCCCAGCATATCTAATGAGTTTCTTGGTCCTATTCTCAAGCTTTAAATCTTCATAAATAATAGCTAAGTAAACTTAAGGCACTTTCACAATTTCTTTAGCTTAATGTATTCAAATCCACAGTTGGCACTTCATTTCTTTTCATTTAAAAATAAATCTATCTTGTCTCGCTAGGCTCTACATGGAAACACACACTTAACAATATAAATCAGAGCAACACATCCAGAATGAGGAAATCTGCTTGTTACTTTTGTAAGAAATAGGCCATTTTCAGAAATGTCTCAAAATCTTTCTTTCAATAAGTCAATACATATTCTTAAACTGATTAATAGCCATACTGTATTCAAATAATTATTTTCACACAAAATTGAGAAACTTTTCTCCATGAGTATATTCATAAAGAGATGAGAAATACTTTGACCACTTACTTTTCCTTCAAACAGGAATTTTCTGGTCATCCATTACTCATGAAGAATTTTATGCACATGAGATTTCATATTTTTCAATAACTGCTACATTCATAATCTATCTTTTATAGAAAGTCATACAATATTAACTGAGACAAAAGTTTGACAATTCTCAAAAGCTAAGTAAGATCTGTAACTAACTCTCTCCCTACCTAGAATCTCTACTTCAGTTGCTAAAGTATAAGTAGTTATGTAACTGACATGAAAAGCTTCCATAACATTTCAGAAAAAGGTTGTCTTAAGTTGAGAAACTATATTAGAAGTCTTATTATATTAAAATAATAAAAGAGAATCTAAAACATGCCTGATTTTTTAAGTTGTTCCCTGAAGGCTTGAAGCTTCTAATGGCTCAATGTTTAAGAGCAATTGCTGCTGCTCTCTTGGACAGTTAGGGTTCATTTCTCAGAGTCCCCATAGCAGCTCACAACCATATGTAACTCTAGTTCTCTACAAGTTCTAGTAGTACCGCTATTCCCTTCTCCCTTCCATAAACATAAAATAAATATCCTGTGCACATAAATTCTAGAAACAGACACTAATACACAAAAATAAACACAAATAACTATAGAAATACATTTTCAAAGATGGAATATCAGTATTTTGTTCATCATCACTTCCTATCCTGGCTTTCTAATTCTTAGGATTCAAACTTGGGACAAATGCTTGAGGCTTCTATTTAAACATATCAAATTCAACACAGGTCACAAGGTTTTCCCTTCATCCTCTTGTTGCAACCTTTTACAAGGCCCTCCTGGATGGCATACCCCTACCCTTATCCTGAACTCTCAAGCCCATGGGGTTGAACTGCTCATCCCTATTTAATCCAGACATTTTGTTTACCTGCTCTCTTTGTATGCCTGGGCCTCCTGTCTGCTATACCTGGTTCCCTTCACTCCCTTATCCTAACCTTTCCTGACATGGCACAACTCACTTTAATCATGTCTAGTCTAAACTCTCCCAACTGTCTCTGCATCTGGCTATGTTCTCCCTTTTATCCACAATAAACTTTCCCTTTCACCACACCTATGAGCAGTCATGTCCTTTCTTTTTGCCTTTTATTCCTTTCATTTTTTCCATATACTAATTGTCTAAAATTTCAGGCATATCATGCTAAAATTATAATTTATTATAAACAGACAAGGATTCACTTGAGGCAGTGAATAAAAGTTCCCACTTATACTCCTAGCTATTTGCATATTTGAGCCTGAAGACTATAATTTCAAGACCAAATTGGGCTTCATAACAAGTCCAAGGTTAGAGTTGGAAATTTACTCAGATGCTGTCCCAAACATGCTGGGGAGTTTGCTCAGTAGTAAAGTATTTGCCTAGTAAATGTAAGTACTATGTTGAAAGTTGTGTGCAGGCACACACACACACACACACACACACACAAACACAAACACACACTCACACTCACACACACTGGAACCCTTGCGCACACACATATATATACAAAACTTACTTGCTTTGTTTTTCCATACTAGCTACCCTGAGACATTCCCATCTGGAATTTAGGAGATTCATTTGTTCTTGAACTTCAGTTTCTTCATCTTCTGTTAATTTTCCTTTTCCAACTAGCCGACTTCCTAACTGTAGAACATTACCAACAAGTCCTTGATGAGATGTCAAATCCATCATGAACCCCTGACAAGAAGAAGGTAATGACTGTAGTCAACAATTGAGGGAATCATTGGGAATTTGAATTTGATTAGTTGCAATTCTAAATCTTTGCCCCATTTAAATGTATATTCTTTTCAAGCAGTCTTAGTTTTTACATCATGGTATTATAGTATTATGCAGCATTTTAAACATGAATTAGAGAAAATTTTTGTCTTAGAACAATTTGTAAGAGAGAATACACTACATGGAGCACTTTAGTGCAGAATGTTTCATAAACAGCTCATAGGAAGACCTGCAGAAAGGTAATATAAGCATGCTTATCCTAGCACAATAGTAAATGAAGGAAGACACCAATTAAGTCAGGATCATTCTGGATTATAGAGTTTGTATCAGGCCTTCCAGAGATACATGAAAGATATGTCTCAAGTGGGGGAAGTAAAGGAGAATAATCTGAGCAACTGTACAATCTCAGGAAATCTCTGCCATTAAGGAACCTTCAACATGTTATGACCCATTTACTCATGGTGTGCCTTAGAGCTGTTATGCATGATGATATGTAGGTGCTCTGGAATGTACTTCAGAAAGAGGGATCAAGTTTTTCTCTGACACAAATAAAAATGCTTTACACTTATTCTTCTAGGAATAATTGCAAAGAAACTATCAATACTTCAGAGACTTGTCCTTCAAAACAGAACTATAAATATTATTTGTAAAAATGTTATTTGTTAACATCTCAAAATTCATAAGCAAACATATTTGCATGTGTCTTACATTTTTTCAGAATAACTGACAAAAAGAAGACTTATCCTTGTAAATTATATGCTCTAGCTTCATAAGTCAGTGATTTCTTTTACCTCATGAGCATGAAACTGTTCTTTTACTTCCTCAACATCCTTTGAAATCTCTCCTTGTGCTCGCAATGTGTCCTCTGCAGAAAGAAGCCATGAGAGTACTTCTTCTAAAGCAGTTTGGTAACTATCCAGGTTTACTTCAGTCTCCATCAGTGAACTGCCAAATGACTTGCTTCCAGGAGCTTCCAAATGCTGAAAAATAAAATAAAGTTGGTGTTATAAAATTAGTGGTTTTGCAACTATTTCAGTACATTACTAAGAAATGAAATGAAGTATTTAAAATGCTAGAAATATCTGCTTATATTATCATAAAGTACATACATAAAATAGTGAGCATGTATCTTAACCTCCTCATGATTACACACACAAATTCCCAAATGACTGCTGAAATTTCACCAAATTAACATTTTGTTAATGGTTGTCACTATCACATGAAAGAATGAGACAGTGCATCATCTTTTTGTTGGATATTAAATGCTGCAATATATATATATATATATATATATATATGTATACATATGTGTGTGTTTACTTTTAAATTGCTGTTAATATATGTGAACACTTTTGTAATGTCTTTGAAGAAACATCTCCAGATGTGCTATTTCCAAAATGTTTAAAATAATTATCAGGTATGTATAAGGATGTATGAAAGTAATTTAAAAATTCCTTGAAGACATATCTGAAGATCCCAATGGTAGATAACATATACCAAGTGTTTAATACCAGAAGACAATTTAAATATGAAATAATTATATGAAAAATATTCTCTATCAAATTTAATTAGATTTATGTTAAACAAGATGCCAAACACTTTTAGATTATCCGCTAGGACACAAAAGCTAAGAAAAAGGTGGTTTAAAGTAGTCATAACTCTAAAGAAAGATTCTAGTCACCTGTGAAGTGACTAAAAGATGCTCCAACATATAAAAAGGACACATGCTCCATTATGTTCATAGCAGCCTTATTTATAGTAGCCAGAAACTGGAAAGAATCCAGATGGATACAGAAAATATGGTACATTTACATAATGGAGTACTACTCAGTCATTAAAACAATGACTACATGAAATTATTAGGCAAGTGGATGGGAATAGAAAATATTATCCTGAGTGAGGTAACCCAGTCACAAAGAATATACATGGTACGTACTCACTGACAAGTGGATATTAGGAAAAGAGCTCTGATTACCCAAGATACAATCCACAGACCACGTGAAGCTCAAGGAGAAGGATGGCCAAAGTGCAAATGACTCAGTCCTTCTTAGACAAGAAAATAAAATAATCACAGAAGGTAGAGGTGGGAGTGACATGGGAGTATGGGGGTGTGAAGGAAAAAAGAAGGGACAGGATCAGGTATGGGAGAAGCAAGGACAGGAAAGATATACAGAGGGTAAAGGATTTGAACAGAGTTAGGTAGCAGAGGGGGTATGGGGAACCAGGGGTAAGTACCAGAAAGTCCTACGCACCAGGGAAGCAAGAGACTTGCACAATGCAGCAGAGATTGCATTAGCTAAAATACCCAAAGAAGGTGAGAAAGAACCTATACAGAGGCCATAGCAAGAGTTTAGGCACAGCCACTGATTGAGGGTTGGTGACACCCACTCATCTCCAAAATTTTAACCCAGAATTGTTCCTTTCTAAAGGAAATAGAGGGACAAAATGTGGAGCAAAAACTGAAGGGAAGGCCAAAGACTGTCCTACCTGGGGAATTATCCCATATGCAGACAACAAATCAAGACACCATTATTTATGTTAAGAAGTATTTGCTGACAGGAGGCTGATATAGCTGTCTCCTGAGAGGCTCTGCCAGAGCCTGACCAATACAGAGACAATGCTCACAGCCAACCATTGGACTGAGTGCAGGGACACCAATCGAGAAGTTAGGAGAAGGACTGAAGGAGCTGAAGGGTTTTGCAGCCACATAGGAAGAGCAACAATATCAACCAATCAGACTCTCCAGAGCTCCCAAGGACTAAACAACCAACCAGTGAGTACACACCGAAGGACCCATGGCTCCAGGTGCATATTTAGCATAGAATGGCCTTGTTGGACATCAGTGGAAGGGAAGACCCTTGGTCCTTGAAGGTATGATGCTCCAGTTTGGTGGAATGCTAGGGAGGTGAGATGGTAGTGAGTGGGTGGGTAGGGGAGCACCCTGATAGAAGCAAGAGAGACTGGGAGAGGATAGGGGGCTTATCTCAGAAAGAGGACAACATTTCAAATGTAAATAAATAAGATAACCAATAAAATTGAAAAAAGGACCTCATAAACCTTAATCACAATTTTGTGTAATGGCACATGAGAAAAAGCAAAGAGATGAGAAGGGATTCTGTTACAGAGGCTGTAGTATGTTGCCTGGAAGTGACTTGCCTCCACCTAAATAAAGACAAAGTAATTTCAGATTTTACTGTTATTCAATTGATATACATCGACAAGGATGCTCTCCTGGGATAATCTTTGTGCCATTGACAAGTGGTACAATAACAACAACAAATACCCAAATACACAGAACAGAACGTCTGCATATTTTTTTTAAATCAAGTACATGAGAAGTAGGTTCCTTGTAGAGGGCCGCAATAACATTTGCCACCACTAGATGGCGCTGGCTTCCACTGCACCCCACGTGGAAGGCCAGGATAGCCCTCCACCATTACAAGATGGTGCCAGCCTTCGCTGCGCCAGCCGGCCCCCTTTCAGGAAGTTAACTGTGCGCATGTGCAAGAGTGCCTTCGTGCCAGGTCTTTGCCCACTCCGGGGCGTGCCTTATGAGATCATGGGTAACAACCAATCAGGTGTGGGTGCGCCGCACTAGGGTTTTATAAGCGCGCCATGTTGGTGCGGCGGGGCTTTTCCTCTTCTAAGATTAATAAAGTTGATCACAGTAAGGATTTCTAAATGTCCGCGTGCTTCTTGCCGGCGGAAAGTTGCGCGCGGGACATTTGGTGCCGAGAACCCGGGACACAAAAAAGCTACATCATCGCCGGTGCCAAGAGGAAGCCTCTGTTTCACGGAAGAAATCCAGAAACTGTGGAATGCAGGTAAAACTCTGAGAGACTATGTTTAGCCTTGATCTGTTCCAGCTCAGTCCTCTGCAGGACGCAGCAGGAGCCGCTATGGTTGCTCTGGCAGCCCTCGGGTTGTTTCTATTGACCTTTGAGTTTCTAGTTACTGCCAAACGGCGTCAGAGGTCGCGTGGGAACTGCCCAGCTGTAACAGCAAAGCGGAGAGTGTTGGAGGAAGGGCGAGGTGACAGAGTGTCAGAAACAGAGGGTAGTGAAAAGTTGCAACGAGAAAAGGATCCTGACCGATCTCAAGCACCAGACCCTTCCAATTCGGAAGTGAAAGATTGGGGAAAGAACACCCCGGGTGAAGAGAAGGGAGGAGATAAGAGGAACACAGCATTTTGGGAGAAAAATTTTGTCTTTGTGCCTGTTAGAAGTGTGCTTAAGGTCCGGCGCCGGCTCTGGGGACACCGTGGCGTCCGTGCGCTGACGCGACAGCTTTACAGAGTCATACTGATCAGATTTGATAGAGGCAGACCGCCTGAAAATTTATTCAGGAGAATCAAACAAAAGGACATCTCAGTGCCCGTGCACAGCCTGATGGAGTTAATGTAATTGGGTTGTGAATAAAAATATTCAGGGCTGTGTTTCACTTCCATACCATTGGCGAATGTCAGTCGTTCTGCTCAGATAATATATCTCAGTATCTTATAGGAATTGGGTTTCAACACGTTGGTGGACTAGTCCAGGAATTGAGACAATCCATCGCCCATATCGACTCCACTCGAGTGGATAGTCACCGTGAACACCATCTGGCTTTTTCCCCTCTTTGTCTATTGTTTGTCTCTGGTGCACCAGGATGTCCCCATGTCTGTCAGTGTATTTCTGTGGTTTTTGTTTCTCGTTGTCTAAATGTTTTATGTTTCATGTTCAAAAGAAAAAATGGTAAAAACTTTTTCTGCCGGTCGTTCACACCTTGACTTGGTTTTAACTCGTTTCAAAAGGGAACAAATGAATAAAAAACAGTTTCAGTCAGGTCTTTGGACCCCTGTGCCTAGAGTCAGGTGTCTAGATTAGCTGGAGAAGCTGCCCAGAGGCTAAGTGTCTACACGAGCTGATCTTAAAAGCACCAACAGCTTCTCAGCTTCTTCGATACAAGAGTTGATAGCTGTTTCTCTTAGAGAGATCCCTGACTTATTATTTTGACTGAACAGGTGACAAGGTGCTTCTCTTAAAATCATAGCAAAAAGGTAAAAATGGTGTTTGGTCTAGATATTAAAGATAGGTGTAGCCACTTCAATTTTGTTTCTCATTGGTTTTAAATGTATAAATATGCTCTACTTGCCTTGGTTATGCACTTTTGGCTTTTTAGTTATTGGATATGGTTAAAAAGGTATAATATTGGTAACAGAAAGTTGACATAAAGCTGATAATCTGGATGGAGTCATTCTAGATAACATGTGACATGAGCCAACCTAGGGAAACAGGTCTAAATTGAGGTGATATTTTTATGTAACTCTTATCCTAGAAACCAGGCTTCTAAAAGAATTTAGGACAATGTCTCTTTGTTGAGGTATTGGAGACCGCACCATTGTGTGTCCAAATGTAAGAATTGACAGTCAAACTTTGTAACATAATAGATAGACCTGGGGTGCCTTGGAGACTAGATTGTTTGTTGGAGGTTGAGTTTTGCTTTCCAAAGTTGTGGCTTGCCCTGAAGTTATCTGTATTTTAATGCTAATTTCCACTGCCCGGAGAACAGCTGCCTAGTCATGTACTCAGAACTCAGGCGACCTTGTGGTGGTGCTCTGGTGTTACAAGGAGAATTTAAAGATTGTGATTAAGGATCGCTAATGTTACACTAACTCAAACTTATCTTTAATTAAGGAAAAATCATACAGGTAGAGATTGTTACAAGATTTACGAAGGATTGATGAGGTTTTGGAACTTGTGAGAACATTACAGCCAGTTTACTTACTCCAACTGCCATTTCAAGATAGATCTAGAGGATTGATTTTGAGTTTTCGTTTCATGAGCTTGCTTACAGTTTTAGAAAGCCCATAGAGTGATATCATTAAAAGTGGCTAATAGCCTTATATTATACAATTTTGTTGCTTCTTCAGTGTAAGAAGTTAGAACTTAAATCTTTCAATGTATATAGAAATTTTTACTACAAACCTTTGCTCTTAAAATGAGCTTTGATATTTGGGGAGTAGCTTTTATACTACTCCAGATAAGAATATTTGAAACTATGGAAAAAAGATAGTATTTTCAGCAAATGGTGCTGGTTCAACTGGAGGGCAACATGTAGAAGAATGCAGATCGATCCATCCTTATCACCCTGTACAAAGCTTAAGTCCAAGTGGATCAAGGACCTCCACATCAAACCAGACACACTCAAACTAATAGAAGAAAAACTAGGGAAGCATCTGGAACACATGGGCACTGGAAAAAATTTCCTGAACAAAACACCAATGGCTTATGCTCTAAGATCAAGAATCGACAAATGGGATCTCATAAAACTGCAAAGCTTCTGTAAGGCAAAGGACACTGTGGTTAGGACAAAACGGCAACCAACAGATTGGGAAAAGATCTTTACCAATCCTACAACAGATAGAGGCCTTATTTCCAAAATATACAAAGAACTCAAGAAGTTAGACCGCAGGGAAACAAATAACCCTATTAAAAAATGGGGTTCAGAGCTAAACAAAGAATTCACAGCTGAGGAATGCCGAATGGCTGAGAAACACCTAAAGAAATGTTCAACATCTTTAGTCATAAGGGAAATGCAAATCAAAACAACCCTGAGATTTCACCTCACACCAGTTCGATTGGCTAAGATCAAAAACTCAGGTGACAGCAGATGCTGGCGAGGATGTGGAGAAAGAGGAACACTCCTCCATTGTTGGTGGGATTGCAGACTGGTAAAACCATTCTGGAAATCAGTCTGGAGGTTCCTCAGAAAATTGGACATTGAACTGCCTGATGATCCAGCTATACCTCTCTTGGGCATATACCCAAAAGATGCCTCAACATATAAAAGAGACACGTGCTCCACTATGTTCATCGCAGCCTTATTTATAATAGCCAGAAGCTGGAAAGAACCCAGATGCCCTTCAACAGAGGAATGGATACAGAAAATGTGGTACATCTACACAATGGAATATTACTCAGCTATCAAAAACAACGAGTTTATGAAATTCGTAGGCAAATGGTTGGAACTGGAAAATATCATCCTGAGTGAGCTAACCCAATCACAGAAAGACATACATGGTATGCACTCATTGATAAGTGGCTATTAGCCCAAATGCTTGAATTACCCTAGATCCCTAGAACAAACGAAACTCAAGACGGATGATCAAAATGTGAATGCTTCACTCCTTCTTTAAATGAGGAAAAAGAATACCCTTGGCAGGGAAGGGAGAGGCAAAGATTAAAACAGAGACTGAAGGAACACCCATTCAGAGCCTGCCCCACATGTGGCCCATACATATACAGCCACCCAATTAGACAAGATGGATGAAGCAAAGAAGTGCAGACCGACAGGAGCCGGATGTAGATCGCTCCTGAGAGACACAGCCAGAATACAGCAAATATAGAGGCGAATGCCAGCAGCAAACCACTGAACTGAGAATAGGTCCCCTATTGAAGGAATCAGAGAAAGAACTGGAAGAGCTTGAAGGGGCTCGAGACCCCAAAAGTACAACAATGCCAAGCAACCAGAGCTTCCAGGGACTAAGCCACTACCTAAAGACTATACATGGACTGACCCTGGACTCTGACCCCATAGGTAGCAATGAATATCCTAGTAAGAGCACCAGTGGAAGGGGAAGCCCTGGGTCCTGCTAAGACTGAACCCACAGTGAACTAGTCTATGGGGGGAGGGCGGCAATGGGGGGAGGGTTGGGAGGGGAACACCCATAAGGAAGGGGAGGGGGGAGGGGGATGTTTGCCCGGAAACCGGGAAAGGGAATAACACTCGAAATGTATATAAGAAATACTCAAGTTAATAAAAAAAAAAAAAGAATATTTGAAACTAATTTTAAGCTTCTAAGGATATGTTAATTTGGCTATGTACCTCACCCTACTAGAGGACCTAGGTCTTTGTTATGCACACTGGAGATAAAGCTTCAGCTGTGTTAGTACAGAGTTGTGGACTAAAGTCATGGAAGTATTCTGAAAAGAAACCTGGTAAAACATATCTTATTCCAAACAACAGTTAATCGGTTATTACAAAATACTGATATTTGGCCTATTGCATATACAAATTTTTCAGACGAAATTGATAATTTTACTCTTTACATGCTTTTGTACTTCCTGTATATTTGTGCATACTACCCATAGGAAATGCGCTTACTGTATTTATAGGTGGTTCATCTAATGAAAAGGCTACATATATGATTGGATCACTTGTTTATTCTCTTGAGTTTCTGCTGCTTCAGCACAGATTATTAAATTCCATGCTTTAGCCACTGTTTTTAAAATGTTAAAAAAAAATCAAGCTTTCAATTCATATACTGATAGCCAATGTGTGGCTTGTGGTTTACAATCGATTTCAATTACTTAATGCTTTATTAGAGACAGGTTTTCTACATGAAATCAGTGAGTGATTTCAGTGTAAATTGTCTGACAATGCACTGTCCTTTCAGTGCTCTGGCTCAGACAACTAAACATAACCATAGACCAAGCTCTTTGAAAATGGTAATGGAGTTGATAACACACCCTCATGAAAAGAGGAAGACTCCATTTGCTTGTTTTCAATTCCCAGCCTCACCCTGCCAGCTCAGGGATTTCTAGTACGACTAAATCTGGACAATATTTACAAGATTTGGCATTTCTAATTAATGCTTATGTTTAGATAAATAAAGTTTGTGAGATGCTGGAGACAATAATTTGGTATACATGTCAATTTATAAATACAAGTGCTCAGTGTCCTCAGTTTAATCCTCGAGGACTTACCTTTATAAATAATATCTTTACTATATCTTAATAAATAAAAAGGGGGAGTTATCCCTGTATGCAAAATTATGCTCCTTTTATTTCAATTTTAAAATTTTGGATGCCAAAGTTTATGGCACCCTACAACTAGGCATACTTCTGCCTAAGTGAAATAGAGAGATCCACTTATCGACATGTTCCTGTCCAGATATTTTATATGGGGAAGAGGGAATGTTTGTGTTTCTTCTACAGGATGCTACAAGAGTGTGCCAGCTGCCTGAGTGGTGGATGAGACTTGCTGATCCTGGTTACATAAAGATTCAGCTCTCGTGGTTCGGGTCCCTAGAGTCATTCCTCTGCCCTGAAAAGAAGATGGAAGATCCCCCTTCACCTTTTGTCATCACAGAGATTTTGCCGTTGCTGCAGTCAGTGTTACCGCTGCGTGTTCCTGTCCCACTATGGCCTGCTCTCTGACCCTCTGCACACTGCTGCTTGCTGGGGAAGACTGGACTCCAGCCGTTGCTGTCCCTTCATTTCCCTGGTGACTCTTGCTGCCTTAACTGGTAACTGGTGTTGTCATTTTACAGACTGTAGCTTCACAGAAAGCTATCTGTGTAAAGCTACAGTGACTGGAGAACTCTGTCCTGGTTATACAGATCTTAGAAATGGTTCCATTGTCTGCTGGTTGTTCCAGAGAAGAATGACTGATCCTGAACTGTCCTGGAAAAGACCTTGACACTTTCGCTGTTATTGTAGCAGCCATTACTGCTACAGACATTGTGTCTGCAGTATCTGGAGTTATCCTCCCCCAATCTATTTTTAGTCAAGTACAGTGGGTGAACTTTCTGGAGTAGTTGCTAACAATTGGAAATTCTAAATTTCATTATAGGAGCGGCTTGACTACGGCCCTTGGTGGTAACAGCTGAGGAGGACCAAATGAGGTGCCCACTACTTATCGGGAGTGGCTCTGTCTGGTGCAGCCCTATGCTGTGGATCAGTGTTCATACTTGGTTGGTTTGCAAACTCAGATTTCAACAGAAACGTGACAAGGCCATTATTCACTCAAGCACTTGTGGCCATTGTACTAGGGGCCTCCCCTGGAATTTGGTTATCTTGCTCAGGAATTAGTCAGTATCTGAGTTCTCTGCTCCTGCACCCCATGGATCTGTGGATCCATTGCACTGGGAGGAGAGGGATTCTCTCTGTATCTGAGTTCTCTACTCTTACACCCCATGGATCTGTGGATCCATTGCACTGGGATGAGAGAGACTCAGTGATCCTTTGATCAGCCCTTGCACATCGCTGAGGTTTCCTCATTGCACGCGATAGGGTGATCATGACTGCTATAAAATTATATAAATTAAAAGGGTGAGATGTAGAGGGCCGCAATAACATTTGCCACCACTAGATGGCGCTGGCTTCCACTGCACCCCACGTGGAAGGCCAGGATAGCCTCCGCCATTACAAGATGGCGCCAGCCTTCGCCGCGCCAGCCGGCCCCCTTTCAGGAAGTTAACTGTGCGCATGTGCAAGAGTGCCTTCGTGCCAGGTCTTTGCCCACTCTGGGGCGTGCCTTATGAGATCATGGGTAACAACCAATCAGGTGTGGGTGCACCGCACTAGGGTTTTATAAGTGCGCCATATTGGTGCAGCAGGGCTTTTCCTCTTCTAAGATTAATAAAGTTGGTCACAGTAAGGATTTCTAAATGTCCGCGTGCTTCTTGCCGGCGGAATGTCGTGCGCGGGACAGTTCCTGTACTTTAAAAACATGAAAAATAAATCCTCAAATGGTTTTCACCTAGAACTATGAGTTACATACAAATAAATATTTGATAGATTGAAACATGGAAATAAGCATTATCTTTTGGGTACCTTTTTTGTATCTGCCTCCTTTAATTTTGACTGTGGAGATTATTTTGAGAGGAAAGGGGACAACACACCAAGGGGCTGTGTTTTAGCTCCAAACCTTACAGAAATCGTCCTGCCTTTGAGGCATCACATGCAAATAGTAATTCTTGTATTTAGTCTCTGTTTATGGGAGTGAAACTAGGTAATTTTCACTCATAAAAATGGCCTACCAGCAGTCTCAATTAACCTGGATCCTTGAGATCTCTCAGACACTAGATCACCAACCAGGCAGCATACACCAGCTGAGATGAGGCCCCCAACACATATATAGTAGATGACTCCAGGGTCTGGGCTCAGTCAGAGAAGATGCACCTAACCCTCAAGAGACTTGAGGCCCCAGGGAGTTTAGAGGTCTGGTAGGGTGGGTGGGTTGGGAACATCCTCATGGAGATGGAGTAGGGAGGAAATATGGGATGTGGAACAGTCAGAGGATGGACCAGGAGGGGAATAAAAATCAGGAATGTAAAAAGCAGATTAAATAAAAAATGGCCTACTTTTTCAGTCCCTTATTCAGAGGAAACAACTACAACATCTATGAAGCTATCACATCAACAACTACTGTCATTTCCAGTTCATCATGAATGATCCTGGGTACTGATCATATTCTTCATTGATGAGATAACATTCCTAAGTAAGTCAACCACTTAGGAATTGATGACACACAAAGGAAGTACAAAACAATATAGAGTCATTTTATGAAACTTCATAAGTTAAATGAAGATGAAGAGAGTTCAAATATGCACTTAGCATAAGGTGAAATAATAACTGGGTTCATTTATGTGTTCCACATTCTAATAGAAATCCATAGGAACTTGGTAGCTACAAAATGAATAGCCTGGTAAGATTGAAGTCACATTTATTTTCCTAACTAAAATTGCAGGACATAATAGAAACCTTGATTGAGTGTAATACTGAACAGTAAATGAACAATATGTTGAGTTTATTAAGCACTGATATGATGTTTAACATGGTATAAGGAACACGTAAACTGTTATAAAAATTAGCAAAATTGTGTAGATACAAATATAACAATTTCAGAAAATTTTACCTAGGCCTAAAGATACTGTATTATCCAAACGCCCAAATTTCAGTGGCCAGAGTACTAATGTAGAAAAAAAATATGATCCCAGAAGCCTGAAAAGAATAGCTATTAATTTAAGTCAGTTCCTTTTTTGTGGATATAGTTTGCAACTCAACCAAGAACTGACTGAAAATTTCAAAATTTAAGGAACTAGAAATCTTACATTCCAATAATTATCTGCAAATGATGAAGTTATAAAAGAATTATTATTACAACAAAAACTACATTTTACATTTGTGCAAATTGTTTAAATACTTAAAAATATTTATGCTTTACTGATGCTTGCAGGATGGCATTTAGGGACAAAATTTAAAAGGTACATACTTTTGAGTTGCCTTTAGAAGATGTGCCTAAAACTAAGTATACTTTAGAAAGTTGTCTTTCAGTTATTCAAACTGATACAAATCTTTATGTGCCTACATAGACACAGAGAGAACAGAAATCAAGCCAGGAAGCATTAGGAAAATTGGTCAGTTTTGGCAATATTCCCAAATTCAAAACTCAAAATGAAATACTACACTATATTTAACATGGATAAAAATACTTTTCTTCTTTTATTATATTTTGAAATTGTTTAGTATTAGTTGGTTTAAATGTGTCATAATTATTTTGTATGATCTGATATAAGTCAATGCATACATTATGAAATTTTTGTAGATTGCATAATATTTTATCCCTCTGTGGAAGATTATTTTAGACCTAAAGAATTATGGAGCCCTGCTCCCAAACCCCATGGGAGAGAGAGAGCTCATCCCCCAGACAGTTGGACACTCCTGAAACTGCAGGGCAGGAGAGAATTCCAGTACTGCCCACCCTTGCCCACATTCCTGGACCAAGAGGAAACTGTGTAGGGCCTCTGGGAACAGGAAGAACTCAAGCTGCAGGAGTGCTGCTCCAGATTGCACCCGAATTTGAAGGGACCCGGTCAAACAGCTCTCTGCACCCAAATCCCGTGGGAGGGAGAGCTAGACCTTCAAAGGGGCAGACATGCCTGGGAAGCCAGAGGAGACTACTCTCTGCCCACATTTCTGACGCTAGAAGAAAGCGCCTAGCGCCATCTGGGCTCCATGTGCACAGGGACGCTAGAGAAGGTGGGGCAGGGCCTTCTGGTTGCTGCATACACAGAGAGCTGAAACCTAGCTCTGAGGAGCAACTTCAGGCCTGAGACCAGAGGTTAAGACCAACTTTTCTGCTCCGAGTAACCTGCCTGGTGGACTCAGGACAAACTCCCACAGGAACAGCTGAAGACCAGTAGACAGGAAAGACTACACGCCTCAAAGCAGAACACTCTGTTCCCATAACTGGCTGAAAGAAAACAGGAAAATAGGTCTACAGTATCCCTGATACAAAGGCCTTTAGGACAGTCTAACCACTATCAGAAATAGCAGAACAAGGTAACACCAGAGACAACATGATGGCAAGAGGTAAGCGCAGGAACCCAAGCAACAGAAACAAAGACAACATGACATCATCGGAGCCCAATTCTCCCACCAAAGCAAATACTGAATATCCAAACACACCATAAAAGCAAGATCTAGATTCAAAATCACATTTGATCATGATGAAGGAGGACTTCAAGAAAGACATGAAGAACTCCCTTAGAGAAATACAGGAAAACACAAATAAACAAGCAGAAGCCTATAGAGATGAAACACAAAATCCCTGAAAGAATTACAGGAAAACACAATCAAACAGGCGAAGGAATTAAAAATGTAAATAGAAGCAATAAGGAAAGCACAAAGGGAGACAAGCCTGGATATAGAAAACCAAAGGAAGAGACAAGGAGCCATAGATACAAGAATCACCACAAAATACAAGAGATAGAAGAGAGAACCTCAGGAGTAGAAGATTCCATAGAAATCATCGAAACAACTGTCAAAGATAATGTAAAACAGAAAAAGCTACTGGCCCAAAGCATACAGGAAATCCAGGACTCAATGAGAAGATCAAATCTAAAGATAATAGGTATAGAAGAGAGTGAAGACTCCCAACTCAACGGGCCAGTAAATATTTAAAAAAAATCATAGAAGAAAACTTTCCTAACCTAAAGAAAGAGATGCCCATAAACATACAAGAAGTGTACAGAACTCCAAATAGATTGCATCAGAAAAGAAACTCCTCCGGTCACATAATAGTCAAAACACAAAATGCAAAAACAAGAAAAAATATTAAAAGCAGTAAAGGAAAGGGGTCAAGGAATTACAGCAGACTTCTCACCAGAGACAATGAAACCCAGAAGATTCTGGACAGATGTCATACAGACCCTAAGAGAACACAAATGCCAGTCCGGGTTACTGTATCCAGCAAAACTATCAATTAACATAGATGGAGAAACCAAGATATTCCATGACAAAACCAAATTTACACAATATCTTTCTACAAATATCTTTCTACAAATCCAGCCCTACAAAGGATAATAAATGGAAAGCCCAACACAAGGAGGCAAGCTACACCCTAGAAAAAGCAAGAAACTAATCGATTTTCAACAAAACAAAGAGAAGAAAAGCACATAAACCTAATCTCACATACAAACACGAATATAACAGGAAGCAACAGTCATGATTCCTTAATACCTCTCAACATCAAAGGAATCAATTCCACAAAAAAAGACATAGATTAACAAACTGGATATGCAACGAGGACCCAACATATTGTTGCCTACAGGAAACACACCTCAGCGACAAAGACAGACACTACCTCAGAGTAAAGGGCTGGAAAACAACTTTCCAAGCAAATGGTCTGAAAAAGGAAGCTGGAGTAGCCATTCTAATATCGAATAAAATCGATTTTCAACCGAAAGTCATCAAAAAAGATAAGGAAGGACACTTCTTATTCATCGAAGGAAAAATCCACCAAGATGAACTCTCAATCCTAAATATCTATGCTCCAAATACAAGGGCACCTACATATATAAAAGAAACCTTACTAAAGCTCAAAGCATACATTGCACCTCAAACAATAATAGTAGGAAATGTCAACACCCTATTATCATCAATGGACAGATCATGGAAAGAGAAATTTAACAGGGACATAGATAGACTAAGAAAAATCATGTACCAAATGGACTTAACACATATCTATAGAACATTGTATCCTAAAACAAAAGGATATACCTTCTTCTCACCACCTCATGGTACTTTCTAAAAAATTGACCATATAATCAGTCATAAAACAGGCCTCAACAGATACAGAAAGTTAGAAATAATCCCATGCATCCTGTCAGACCACCACAGGCTAAAGCTGGTCTTCAATAACAATAAGGAAAGAATTCCCACATATACATGGAAGTTGAAAAATGCGCTACTCAATGATAATCTGGTCAAGGAAGAAATAAAGAAAGAAATTAAAGACTTCTTAGAATTTAATGAAAATGAAGTATAACATACCCAAACTTATGGGACACAGTGAAAGCTGTGCTAAGAGGAAAACCCATAGCGCTGAGTGCCTGCAGAAAGAAATAGGAGACAGCATATACCAACAGCTTGACAGCATACCTAAAAGCTCTAGAACAAAAAGAAGCAAATACACCCAGGAGGAGGAGAAGGCAGGAAATAATCAAACTCAGAGCTGAAATCAACCAAGTAGAAACAAAAAGAAATATATAAAGAATCAACAGAACCAAAAGTTGGTTCTTTGACAAACTCAACAAGATAAATAAACCCTTATCCAGACTAATGAGAGGACACAGAGAGTGTGTCCAAATTTACAAAATCAGAAATGAAAAGGGAGACATAACTACAGATTCAGAGGAAATTCAAGAAACCATCAGATCCTATTACAAAAGCCTATATTCAAGAAAACTTGAAAATCTGCAGGAAATGGACAATTGCCTAGACAGATACCAGTTACCAAAGTTAAATCAGGAACAAATAAACCATTTAAACAACCCCATAATGCCTAAAGAAATAGAAGAATTCATTAAAGGTCTCCAATCCAAAAAGAGACCAGGTCCAGATGAGTTCAGTGCAGAATTCTATCAGAAATTAATAGAAGACCTCATACCAATATTATCCAAACTATTCCACAAAATTGAAACAGATGGAGCACTACCGAATTCCTTCTATGAAGCCACAATTACTCTTATACCTAAACCACACTAAGACCAACAAAGAAAGAGAACTTCAGACCAATTTCCCTTATGAATATCAATGCAAAAATACTCAATAAAATTCTGGCAAACCGAATCCAAAAGCACATCAAAACAATCATCCACAATGATCAAGTAGGATTCATCCCAGGCATGCAGGGATGGTTTAATATACAGAAAACCATCAATGTAATCCACTATATAAATAAACTGAAAGATAAAAACCATATGATCTTTACATTAGATGCTGTGAAAGCATTTGACAAAATTCAACACCCCTTCATGATAAAAATCCTGGAAAGAATAGGAAATCAAGGCCCATACCTAAACATAGTAAAAAGCCATATACAGCAAACAACTAGCTAATATTAAACTAAATGGAGAAAAACTTGAAGCAATCTCACTAAAATCAGGGACTAGACAAGGCTGCCCACTCTCTCCCTACTTATTCAATATAGGTCTCGAAATCCTAGCCAGAGCAATCAGACAACAAAAGGAGATCAAATGGATACAGATTGGAAAGGAAGAAGTCAAAATATCACTATTTGCAGATGATATGATAGTATATTTAAGTGACACCGAAAGTTCCCGCAGAGAGTTACTATACCTGATAAACACATTCAGCAAAATGGCTGGGTATAAAATTAATTCAAATCAACCAGTAGCCTTCCTCTACACAAAAGAGAAACAAGCCGAGAAAGAAATTAGGGAAATGACACCCTTCATAATAATCCCAAATAATATAAAATACCTCAGTGTGACCTTAACCAAACAAGTAAAATATCTGTATGATAAGATCTTCAAGCATCTGAAGAAAGAAGTAGAATCGGATCTCAGAAGATGGAAAGATCTCCCATGCACATGAATTGGCAAGAATAATATAGTAAATATGTAAATATTACCTAAACCAATCTACAGATTCAGTGGAATCCCCATCAAAATTCCAATTCAAATCTTCATAGAGTTAGACAGAACAATTTGCAAATTCACCAGGAATAACAAAAAACCCCGGATAGCTAAAACTTTACTCAACAACAAAAGGAATTCCAGAGTTAATCACTATCCATGAACTCAAGCAGTATTACAGAGCAATAGTGATAAAAACTGTATGGTATTGGTACAGAGACGGGCAGATTAACAAGTGGAATAGAATTGAAGACCCAGAAATGAACCCACACACCTATGGTCACTTGATTTTTGGCAAAGGAGCAAAAACCATCCAACGGAAAAAAGATAGCATTTTCAGCAAATGGTGGTTGTTCAACTGGAGTTCAGCATGTAGAAGATTGCAGATCAATCCATTCTTATCACCCTGTACAAAGCTTAAGCCCACGGTATCAAGGACCTCCACATCAAACCAGATACACTCAAACTAATAGAAGAAAAAGTGGGGAAGCATCTCGAACATATGAGCATTGGAGAAAACTTCCTGAACAAAATGCCAGTGGCTTATGCTCTAAGATCAAGAATCCACAAATGGCATCTCATAAAACTGCAAAGCTTCTGTAAGGCAAAGGACAAGGTTGTTAGGACAAAATGGCAACCAACAGATTGGGAAAAGTCTTTACCAATCCTACAGCTGATAGAGGGTTATATCCAAAATATACAAAGAACTCATGAAGTTAGACTGAAGGGAGACAAATAACCCTATTTAATATGGGGTTCAGAGCTAAACAAAGAATTCACAGCTGTGGAATGTGGAATGGCTGAAAAGCACCTAAAGAAATGCTCAACATCTTTAGTCTAAGGGAAATGCAAATCAAAACGACCCTGTGATTCCACCTCACACCAGTTATTATGATTAAGATCAAAAACTCCAGCAACAGCAGATGCTGGAGAGGATGTGGAGAAAGAGGAACACTCCTCCATTGTTGGAGGGATTGCAGACTGGGACAACTATTCTAGAAATCAGTCTGGAGCTTCCTCAGAAAATTGGACATTCAACTTCTTGAGGATCGAGCTATACCTCTCTTGGGCACATACCCAAAATATGCCCCCAACATATAACAAAGGCACATGCTCCTCTATGTTGGATGGAACTGGAAAATATCATCCTGAGTGAGGTAACCCAATCACAGAAAAACACATATGGTATGCACTCATTGATAAGTGGATATTAGCCCAGATGCTCGAGTTACCCTAAATGCACAGAACACATGAAACTCAAGAACGATGAACAAGTGGAGATGGTTCACTCCTTCTTTAAAGGGGGAATAAGAATACCCTTGGGAGGGAATAGGGAGGCAAAATTTAGAACAGAGACTGAAGGAACGTCCATTTAGAGCCTACCCCACATGTGGCCCATACATATACAGCCACCAAACTAGATAAGATGGATGAAGCAAAGACATGCATGCTGACAGGAACCGGATGTAGATCTCTACTTAGAAACACAGCCAGAATATTGCAAATACATAGGCAAATGCCAGCAGCAAACCATGGAACTGAGAACACGACCCCCATTGAAGGAATCAGATTTCAAGATCTTTTGGACTGAAAGAGCTCGAAGGGGCTTGACATCCCATATGGACAACAATGCTAAACAACTAGCCACCAAACTAGATAAGACGGATGAAGCAAAGAATTGCAGGCTGACAGGAACCAGATGTAGATCTCTGCTAAGAGACACAACCAGAATTCGGCAAATAAATAGGCAAATGCCAGTAGCAAACCACTGATCTAAGAATGGGACCCCCGGTGAAGGAATCAGAGAGAGGACTGAAGAGCTTGAAGGGGCTTGAGACCCCATATGAACAAGAATGCCACCTAACCAGAGCTTCCAGGGACTAAGCCACTAACCAAAGACTGTACATAGACTGACCCTGGGCTCCAACTGTATAGGTAGCAATGAAAAGCCTAGTTAGGGCACCAGTGGATGGGGAAGCCCTTGGTCCTGCAAAGACTGAACACCCAGTGAATGTGATTGTTGAGGGAAGGGCAGTAATGGGGGAGGATTTGGATGGGAACACCCACATGGAAGGGGAGGGTTAGGGGATAGGGGCATGTTGGCTTGGAACCGGGATAGGTAATAAATATTGAAATGTAAATAAGAAATACCCAATTTAATAATGATGGAGAAAAAAGAGAATTATGAATGGACAAACAAGTGTCATTTACCCAAAAGCTGCTCCAACACAAAACAAGGACACATGCTCTACTATGTTCATAGCAGCCTTATTTATAATAGCCAGAAGCTGGAAATAACCCTGATGCCCTTCAACAGAGGAATGGATACAGAAAAAGTGGTACATCTACACCATGGAATATTACTCAGCTATCAAAAACAATGACTTTATGAAATTCATAGGCAAATGGATGGAATTGAAAACTACCATTCTGAGTGAGGAAACCCAGTCACAGAAAAACATACATGGTATACACTCCTTGATAAGTGGATATTAGCTCAAATCTCAAATTACCCTAGATGCACAGAACACATGAATCTCAAGAAGGGTAGTCAAAATGCGGATGCTTCACTCCTTATTTAATAGAAGAACAAGAATACCCTTTGGAGGGGATAGGGAGGCAAATTTCAGAACAGAAACTGAAGGAATGCCCATTCAGAGCCTGCCCCACATGTGGCCCATACATATACAGCCACCAAACTAGATAAGATGGATGAAGCAAAGAAGTGCAGGCTGACAGTAACTCTCCTGAGAGACACAGCCAGAATATGGCAAATATATAGGGCAATGCCAGCAACAAACTACTGAACTGACAATGGGACCTCCGTTGAAGCAATCAGAGAAAGAAATGAAAGAGCTCAAGGGGCTTGAGATCCCATATGAACAACAATGCCAACCAACCAGAGCTTCCAGGCACTAAGCCACTTCCCGAAGACTACATGGACTGACCCTGGTCTCCAACTACAGAGGTATCAATGGATAGCCTAGTAAGAGCACCAGTGGAAGGGGAAGACCTTGGTCCTGCCAAGACTGAACCCCCATTGAATGGGATTGTTGGGGGGAGGGCAGTAATGGGGGGAGAATGGGTAGGGGAACACCCATATAGAAGGGGTGGAGGGGCTAGGGGGAATGTTGGCTTGGAAATCAGGAAAGGGAATAACATTTGAAATGTAAATAAGAAATACCCAATTTAATAAAGATGGAAGAAAAAGAAAGAAATGAATTATGAGAAATTAATCCATCATAAAACAATGTACATAGCATTTACTCTAATGCTCTCAATAAATAGCTAGTTTAAAAAGCACTCGTGGGGGCTTTAGAGATCGCTCAGTGGTTAGGAGAACTGACTGCTCTTCCAGAGGTCCTGAGTTCAATTCCCAGCAACCACATGGTGGCTCACAATCATCTGTAATGGGATCTGATGCCTTCTTCTGGTGTGTCTGAAGACACGTTACAGTGTACTTACCTATAATAAATAAATCTTTAAAAAAATACTTGTGGTTACATATAGTTCAATGCTATTTCTTAATGAGGATTTAGGAATAAAACATAGCCTGGTGTAAAGACAATACTAAACCACAATAAAATAATAGCTACTACATATAATCTAACAATAGCAACATCTGTTATTTCTTGATCACTTACTGTCAATTAATTTGCCAAGCATTTAATGTGCATATTTTTTTCATAGCCATATATTAGGATGAGAAAAAGTAGGATGAGGAAAAGGCATTAGCAGAATTACCTAACAGCTTATGGTCTAAAAGGTGACTGGTTGTTCTTTAATCTAAAATGAGTATTTATTGTTTGCAAGAAAACATATATTCCCATATCCTAAATATATATATATATATATATATATATATATATATATATATATATACATATATATATATATGAATGAAGAAAATAAATTTGAAATATGTGAATGAAAACCTTTATAAATTATTCTAATAAAAGTTCTGAATAGTTATATTTGCATACATGTAGCTTTCATACAAGTTCAGAGTTAATGGCTTTCAGCCACTAAGAAAATAAATTCATTCTAAAATTTGAAGGAATCATAAATCAAGAATATAGTCAAAATTATGTTTGACAGTCACAGACACTGATATCACATTGGGAAAGACAAGGAGTGGTACAATATATAGGCTAGGCAATGCTACATATCTTCCAATGTAGAGACAGGGGAGTTGAACAAAAATTAAAGCTTCAAAGTTATGTGACATGTCAACAACTAAAATTCTACATGTTCTATTAAAGCAATAATTGTTTTCGGTGTTTATTGTCAGCACACTGCAAACTTTCTCAATAAAACATTGTATAATTAGTATCCTCTGTTCAATAAGAAAAATACTATGTTTTTATGTATATGTTTGAATATAAATGAGTCTATTTTATTTTTAAATTGTATTCAAATCTTATTAAACAGAATGTTCTACAGTCAAAAATATTAGTCAAAATATGTAGAAAACCTGTACAATGCAAATTCTTCTCACATCTGTCCTACTCTGTATCTCAGATATTAATAAAAAGTTTAGGAAACTTTTTGACATTCTGGGATATAAATCTCTTTTTCACCCCTTGCTTGCAGCTAACTGTGACATGTGATCATTACTGAATAATGGGATAGAAGGTGTGAGAATAAGTGAGACATGAAAGGAATGGATATGGTCTCCTCTTTGTCTTATCATCAAATCATTTCAAATGCCCAAATCAAACATGGTGATCCTTGACCATTGATCAGAGATGGAAAGGGAATATCTTTGTACATTACAGAATAGAAGGCAAAGTACAGTTTTTGTTCACGGATGTGCAAGGATTTAAGCATATCTAAATACACAGCATTTAAGAAAAATATTTTTGAAATAGAAAGAAACTTGGTTGGCTCTGACCTAACTCGTCACTATGTTTCACTAATGGAAGAAAATGTATGTTCCATCAAAAATATTAACAATAATCTAATTTGGAGGAGCTGCAATTTCAATAAAGAATGTAACTGAAAAATCTAACATAATATTTAAGAATGAAATTCTAATCATAAAATTAAATATTTCTGTTACCATTGTCTCATTTTCATACTCTTGATGAGGTAAGTCAATTTATTTTATTATTTTTTTCTTTTTTAATTAGATTGTTGTTATTTACATTTCAAATGTTATCCGTTTTCCCGGTCTCCTGTCCATAAACCTCCTATCCCAAACTCTTTCCCCTAACCCCTTCTTCTATGAGGGTGTTCTCTCACGTAACCATCCTCCACCCCTTCCCTTCTCCCAATCCTGACATTCTCCTACACTGGGGCATGGAGCCTTGGTAGGACCAAAGGCTTCTCCCATTGATGCCCAACAAGGCCATCCTCTGCTACATATGCAGCTGGAGCCATGGGACTGTCCATGTATATTCTTTGGGTAGTGGTTTAGTCCCTGGGAGCTTTTGGTTGGTTGATATTGTTGATCTTATGGAGTCGCAAGCCCCTTCATCTCTTTCAATACTTTCTCTAACTCCTCCATTGGGGACATTCTCCTCTACATATTGACTTTCAGGTGAACATACTTCATTATTTTTAAGCCTTTATTTCAGAACTCCTTTTTCCTTATGTTTATGTCTGTGTATGTGTACGTGTGCATGTGTGTGTACGTATATACATAACTTAGACTATTAATTTGTAAATAATAAAAAGAAAGAGTAAAATAAAGATTAGTAACAACAAAATAGAACACATACAACAATGTGCTTTTAAATCGTTATTTATATGCTCTAAGTATCATCCTGTACACATTTTTCTGGTGAAGATGTAAAATTATATACTCTTTACTTGAGAAGAAGCATAGCCTGGGTAGGAACATAATCACATGGTTCCTGCTCCTAGAACAGGGCCAGCAGGTTTGGGTCTGCATGGGTTGCTGTAGGCTAAAGCTTGTTTTATAATAATGTATTTAAGTTCCTCCTTAAGGAATGTTGTCACTATGAATGTTAATGACTCTTTGATAATTACAGAAAGCATGTGTCCTGGAGGCAAAGGTGTGACTAATATTTTACCAGAATGGTGTATGTTGGAACCTTCAGGACAGCCCTTAAGGTCCTGCAAAAAAACCTCTAAAAACATGAGCTCAAAAATAAATATCTACTCAACTTTGCAAAAATATAAGAATGCAATATAAAACGTAGAAGGGGCTTCACAGATCTAAAGGAACCAAGGCAGATACACTATGAGCCAATTTGTCAGAATGATATTACAGCAGAAGATAAAATATTTAGGAAGTGGTGATCATAGGAGATCATACCCAGCTAAATTTCTTTTGTTCATGCTTTCGTTCATGCTTACAAAGGCAGATTCCTGGGTTCAAGGTCAGACTGAAACAGAACAAGGTTAGGGCCAAGTGTGCTAGAAATGGTATTTCAGGATTGGGTCCCACCTATCTAGTTTAGGTTCTTAACAGAGGCAGACAAGTATCTGAATTCTTTTGCAATGTTACAAGAAAATGTGTGCTTGCCTTCTCCTGAGAATTAAGGAACTGGGGTCATGGGATGCTGATTCATAGAATAGTCAAAAGGAAACTTGAAATAAATGACTGGATTGATATCTAAAATAAAATACTAAGCTTTTGATCTGCAGAAGATGAACTATCTACAAGTTTTTTATAAGAGAGAATTACTTGGAGGACTGTAGAGAGAGCCTTCTGGAGATCTCCAGAGAATGCAGGTCAGAGACAAAGGAAGCAAGCAGAACAGAGAGAAAGGCTGGAAAACTTTCAAACAGAATATAGGCCACCAGCTTGGACCAATGATTTGACTTTGAGTTGTTGGTTTTCACTGTGCCCAGACACTCCATTTCTCAGAACCCCTCTCCATGCCAAGGTTGGTTCTTGGTACAGTTTCTCATATTGTAATGACCCCCAACCATAAAATTACTTATTGTTCTTTCTTAAGTATAATTTTGCTACCACTATGAATTCTTTGTTTTTTAATGGTCTTACGTGACACATGGGAAAAGGTTATTCAATTTGGCCATGAAATGGAGTTAGATGATAAATTTTAAGCATTTTTAATATGTAATATACATGTCTTATACAACCTAATTATTAAAAAATCAGTATCTCTAAAATGATTATTGCATATAATATTTGCTGTCACATTTAGAAATGTGAAGGAAACTAATCAGCATGTATTTCCATGTGACTATTTTTTAAATCATATTTTATTTCATTATTCAACTTTCATAGTATTGTGTTTTTAAATTTATTCTAAAACTCTCTTTAATTAAGTTAGAATAAAGGAGAATCTCCCACAATATACAGACATATTTATGATTATCAATTCTAGTATTCTCACTTCTCACTTGAAAGAAAATCTTATTATTTTGTTACCTAATCTACGTGTTATTATTCTTTTTGTGAGGGGTCAGATAATAGATATCTTCATTTCTTACAATACACTACATTGCCAGCATTATCAATTCAATGCTATCATCATTCATGGTAACATAAGTAAATAAACTTGGACATTTTCCAAAAATAATGTCTAATTTCTTATTTTTGTTTGTCTGGGTTTTTTGTTTTTTGTTTTGTTTTTTAAAACATGTTGCCACATAGCAACAGCCCTTCTTATAGGTCCTATTTATCCCTTTGAAGCCGGTGTGATTTATTAATTTCTTCCCATATTTAACCTTCCCATATTTAATCTGTTCCCTAGAGGCTAAAGAACATCCCAGTATTGATTTCTTCTTCTCTCTAGAACCTCTTTCTTTCCAAGTGCTCCAAATGGGTTACTCTCCCACTCTACTCATGGCCATGTTACATCTCTCTAAAGACACATTGCCTCCTTTGATCCTGCATCTACATTTGTCATTCACAATGTTTCAAATTCATCAGAATGCTTAAAAATGACAATAAAGTAGGAACATCAAATCTGTTTTATTTTGAAATCGTATAAACCTGAGTGCAAGCTCTGAAATTGAAAAGCACTGTGCACTTGGAGCAGTTATTTAATTCCAGACTTATACTATGCATTGAAAGTGGATAAACTAGTACTAGCTTAGAGTTCTTTAGGAGATCCCAGTTTTTAATAATATTCTGCATCATCTCATCCAATTCAGTGGAAGGCAGTATAAAGAAATGAAAAGTAACAAGTAATTTTTTTCAATTGCATTTTAGCTTTGAAAGATATTCTCCTAGATTATAAAACAGTTGCTAAATATAGAACCTCTGACAAAACCAAACACTATATCTTTCCATGGCCATAAGGTATATCAGTTGTTTTCATTGTCTTGTTACTAAATTACTCTATACCAATATATTCTTTGTTGTCTTCCAAATAATTGTGTGATATGACATTTCAGAAAAGATCACTCACAAGGAAAGAGAAGATAAATACCATTAGATTAGACCACTTGTTTGTTTTGCTTGTGTCAAATATAATAGAAAATCAGAGACACTGGGCTGGCAAGATGGTTCTATGTCTAAAAATATTGAGTTGAGAAGTCTGACAACCTGGATTCATTCCTTAGACTCCACATAAAAAAAGCCAGATGAAAGATCATCCATGTTTAACATCAGCCCTGCTAAAGTGAGATAGTAGGCAGAGAAACAAATGTCCTGGAAAAGTTGAGACAACTATACTGGACTATGAAACATAGTAGGAACAAGAGAGACTGCCTCAAAATATTGTAGGATAGAACTGACCACGAAAATTTATCCTCAGGCCTCCACTCCTGTAGTATAGCCTGTATAACCTGCACTCAAGACCATGTATCCCCCCACCTCTCTCTCTCTCTCACACACACACACACACACACACACACATGATGAGTAAAACTATGAAATCTAAAAATAAAATAAAATGATAGATCTTTGTTAAATGAAAGCATATATCATAATTTTTAATTTTTATGTTGGTATAAGAACATTTGCCTCATAAAATTAGGCTAAGTCATAGTATTTTTCTATTTGAGCAAAGATGATAAACAACATGTTGTTTTTATTTATTGTACTTGTTGAATTATTGGTATACTCTTTCATTCCTTATTTTCTTCAACAGAAGAGGTCTTATATTTCAGAGCATTAGAGTTTACCATTTTAAGAAAGAAACTAATGATATCAAGCTTTGTGAAGTTTAGTAGATTTCATTATCGGTACCAAAATTCTGTCCTGTGCCTCAAGGAAAGTAATAAAACTTGTCTTCCTGTTGGCAAAGATACTCCAGATGTTGTAGAGGGCCGCAATAACATTCGCCACCACTAGATGGCGCTGGCTTCCACTGCGCCCCACGTGGAAGGCCGAGCTAGACAAGATGGCGCTAGCCTTTGCCGCGCCAGCCGACTCCCTATTGGGAAATTAACTGTGTGCACATGTGCAAGAGTGCCTTCGTGCCATGTCTTTGCCCATTCCGGGGCGTGCCTGATGAGGTCAGGAGTAAGCAACCAATCAGGTGTGGATGCGCCACGCTAGGGTGTATATAAGCGCGCCATGCCGGCGTGCAGGGCTTCCTCTTTAAGATTTTAATAAAGTTTGGTCGCAGCAAGGATTTCTATGTACCCGCTTGTTTCTTGCTGGCGAGAGATGGCGCGTGGGATATTTGGTGCCGAAACCCGGAACAAAAAAGCCACATCATCGCCGGTGCCAACAGGAGCCTCTGTTTCACGGAAGAAATCCAGAAGCTGTGAGTGGGGGTAAGACTCTGAGAGACTATGTTTAGCCTTGATCTGTTCTAGCTCACTCCTTTGCCGGATGCGGCAGGAACCTTTATGGTTGCTCTGGCCGCCCTCGGGTTGTTTCTATTGACCTTTGAGTTTCTAGTTACCGCCAAACGGCGTCAGAGGTCGCGTGAGAACTGCCCAGATGTAACAGCAAAGTGGAGAGCATTGGGGGAAGGGCGAGGCGGCGTGTCAGAAACAGGGTTAGATAACGAATTAAAGAGTTCAAAGAGAAAAGGAGCACCTAAGAAAAAAGACCCTTCCAATGCGGAAGCGAGAGAGTGGGGAAAAAACGCCCCGGGTGAGATAAAACAGAGAAGGAAGAAAAAGGTCTTGAAAGGCAGAAGTCTTTATCCGGTAAAGGATTCAAAGACTTCAGAGCTTGATAGCTCAGAGACAGACGAGCTTAGCTCCTCTGAGGGAGAGGATTTAGAAGATGAGGCAGCTTGCTGTGAAAAAGAAAGATACTACCCAGATGAACAACGAGCTAACAGCTTGGGTAAACAAAAGGAAGTAGAAGGTGGAAACCAAGCGGTTTCCCAGCCTATAAGCCCCAGCGCCCCTCCATCTTATATGGAGAGATTCCACTCAGATTCCTTCCTCACTAAAGAGGAACAGAAAAAGATACAGCAGACATTCCCGGTGTTTGAGGCCGCCGATGGAGGCCGTGTTCACGCACCAGTAGAATATGTTCAAATTAAGGAACTTGCAGAGTCGGTCCGTAACTATGGAGTTAGTGCCAATTTTACTATTGCTCAAGTCGAAAGGCTTGCTACTCTGGCCATGACTCCGGGAGACTGGCAGACAACAGTGAAGGCTGCGCTCCCTAATATGGGGCAATACATGGAATGGAAAGCCTTATGGTATGACGCCTCTCAGGCACAGGCCAAAGTCAATGCCATTGCTGAAGGCAATCAGAGAGACTGGACGCTTGATCTGCTAACAGGACAAGGGCAATATGCCAATAATCAAACTAACTATGACTGGGGAGCATACGCTCAAATTTCCGCTGCCGCCGTTAAGGCGTGGAAGGCACTTTCCAAGAAGGGAGAGTCTAGGGGACACTTAACGAGAATCATACAAGCCCCCCATGAGCCATTCTCAGACTTCGTGGCTAGGATGATGGAGGCAGCAGGCAGGATCTTTGGAGACCCTGAACAGGCAATGCCTTTAGTGGAACAGTTGGTCTATGAGCAAGCCACACAGGAATGCAGAGCAGCTATTACACCTAGGAAGAGCAAAGGATTACAGGACTGGCTGAGAGTTTGCCGAGAACTTGGAGGCCCGCTTACTAATGCCGGCCTTGCGGCTGCTATCCTACAGGGCCAAAAGTGCTCAGGCACAGGTGATCACAGGGTCTGCTATAACTGTGGCAAACCAGGACATTTGAAAAAGGAGTGTCAAGCCCTCACTAGGAAGAGAGCACCAGGACTGTGTACTAAGTGTGGGAAAGGCTATCATTAGGCTAGTGAGCGTCGCTCAGTTAAAGATATCAGAGGCAGGCTTATTCAGCCCGGGCCTCCCCAGGCAGAAGGGGGTGTAAACACTCCAAAAAACAGGTATCTGGGCCCCAGGTCTCAGGGCCCCAAAACATATGGGACTCCTGCTTACAACAGACGGACACCACGGTTCGCAGAGCCACAAGAGGCTCAGCAGGAGTGGAACTCTGTTCCACCACCCAATTCATATTAATGCCACTGATAAGTGTGCAACCTGTCCCCACTGACTACAAAGGTCCCCTACCCGTGGGAAGTGTCGGCCTTATTATGGGACGGTCCTCCTTAACCTTAAAGGGACTTATTGTTCACCCTGGAATAATAGATCAAGATTACACGGGAGAACTTCAAGTTCTCTGCTCGTGCCCTCAAGGAGTTTTTTCCATTTCCCCAGGTGACAGGATTGCTCAGTTGATTATGCTTCCAAGCTTACATGATCATTTTCCTTCTTCCGGGGTCCCTAGAGGCACCGCGAAGTTTGGCTCTTCCGGGACTGATTCTGCTTTTCTAATGATGGACCTTAATTCCAGACCCTCTTTAGAGTTGAATATAGAAGGGAAAACTTTTAAGGGAATTCTAGATACAGGGGCTGATAAGAGTGTTATCTCCTCTAAGTGGTGGCCTAAGGCGTGGCCTGTCACTCAATCATCCCATTCCTTACAAGGACTAGGGTATGAGGCCAGCCCCACTATCAGCTCACACTCCTTGATCTGGCATGCTCCAGAAGGCCAATCAGGAAGGTTTATTCCTTATGTCCTCCCTCTTCCTGTTAACATTTGGGGGAGGGATATCTTACAGGGTCTAGGTCTGACATTGACCAACGAGTACTCTCGACAAGCTGTCGAGATTATGAAGAGAATGGGCTACGAGAAAGGGAAGGGATTAGGAAAAAGGGAACAAGGAAAATTAGAACCGGTCCCACAAGAAGGTAATATAGGAAGGCAGGACCTGGGTTTTTCCTAGGTGCCATTGAGGGTTCTATGCCCATACCCTGGCTCACGGAAGAGGCTATATGGGTTCCTCAATGGCATCTATCCTCTGAAAAATTAGAAGCTGCCACTAAATTGGTTAATGAACAATTACAGCTTGGTCATTTAGAACCGTCCATTTCACCATGGAATACTCCTATTTTTGTGATAAAGAAAAAAATCAGGAAAATGGAGACTTCTGCATGATTTGAGAGCCATTAATGCACAGATGCGTTTATTTGGCTCGATCCAACGAGGCCTACCCTTACTCTCCGCCTTACCTAAGCAATGGAAGATAATAATTATAGACATTAAGGATTGTTTCTTTTCCATCCCCTTGTGTCCACAAGACAGACAGAGGTTTGCATTTACTATACCAGCTATTAATCATCTTGAACCTGATAAGAGATTTCAGTGGAAGGTCCTGCCTCAAGGTATGGCCAATAGCCCCACTATTTGCCAACTATATGTGCAACGAGCCCTTGAACCTATAAGGAAGCAATTTCCATCTTTGTTGCTGGCTCATTACATGGATGATATCTTAGAGTGTGATAAAGATTTAACAACCTTACAGACCTCATATCCCATCTTAATCAAAACGTTGGGACAATGGGGACTACAAGTCACTGCAGAAAAGGTTCAAATTGCAGAAATTGGCTCATTTCTGGGATTGGTCATTTATCCTGAAAAGATAGTTCCCCAGAAATTAGAGATTCGCAGAGATCATTTACATACCTTAAATGATTTCCAAAAATTATTGGGAGATATAAATTGGCTGAGACCATTTTTAAAGGTTTCCTCTGCTGAGTTGAAACCTTTATTTGATATTTCGGAAGGGGACTCTCATATCTCCTCTCTGAGAGCATTGACGCCAGCTGCAAACCAGGCCTTACAAATTGTAGAAAAAGCCTTACAGGATGCTCAATTGCAGTGCATTGATGAGACAAAGCCTTTTGACTTGTGTGTTTTCAAAACTATGCAATTGCCAACAGCTGTTTTGTGGCAGGATGGGCCTTTATTATGGATCCATCCCAATGCTTCTCCTGCTAAGATTATTGACTGGTATCCGGATGCGGTTGCTCAGCTTGCACTCCGCGGGTTGAAGGCAGCTATTACTCATTTTGGGAAAGAACCGAAAACCTTGATAGTACCATATACAGCCATTCAGGTTCAAACATTAGCTGCTACCTCAAATGCTTGGGCAGTGTTAGTTACTTCCTTTGCTGGACAGATTGATAATCATTATCCAAAACACCCGATCCTACAATTTGCTTTAAGCCAAGCCATTGTGTTCCCACACATAATGTCTCAGAAACCACTTGTTGATGGGGTTGTAGTGTATACAGATGGGTCAAAAAGTGGTATAGGTGCTTATGTGGTCAATAATAAGGTAGTATCTAAGCAGTATAATGAAACCTCACGTCAAGTGGTGGAATATTTAGTGGTGCTAGAGGTCCTCGAGACCTTCCCAGGCCCGCTTAACATTGTGTCAGATTCCTCTTATGTGGTTAATGCAGTTAAGGTTCTTGAGGTAGCTGGATTAATCAGGCCTTCCAGCCAATTTGCTCAAATTTTTCAACAAATTCAATCTACCCTTCTCAGCAGGAGATCCCCTGTATTCATAACACATATTAGAGCTCACTCGGGCCTTCCTGGGCCAATGTCCCGCGGAAATGACCTATCGGACAAAGCTACAAGAGTGATTGCAGTTGCCTTGTCCCCTCAATTAGATGTAGCAAAAGAATTTCACAGACAGTTTCATGTGACGGCTGAAACTTTACGCCACCGATTTGCTTTGACTAGAAAAGAAGCTAGGGAGATAGTTACCCAATGTCAAAATTGTTGTTAATTCCTGTCTGTACCACATGTGGGAGTTAACCCACGAGGAATCCGACCGCTACAGGTCTGGCAAATGGATGTTACTCATATCCCTTCTTTTGGAAAACTTCAGTATCTGCATGTTTCTATTGATACATGCTCTGGCATTATGTTTGCTACACCTCTAACAAGAGAAAAGGCCTCACATGCAATTCAACATTGCCTCGAGGTGTGGAGCGCTTGGGGTAAACCCTAACTCCTTAAGACAGACAATGGACCAGCATATACTTCTCAGAAATTTCAACAATTCTGCCACCAGATGGATGTGACTCATCTGACTGGTCTCCCGTATAATCCTCAGGGACAGGGCATTGTAGAACGTGCCCATCGCACTCTCAAATCCTATTTAATTAAACAAAAAGGGGGAGTCGAGGAGGCTCTACCCTCAGTACCAAGAGTAGCTGTTTCCATGGCACTCTTCACCCTTAAATTTTTAAATCTTGACGCCCAAGGCCATACTGCGGCCGAACATCACTCACTATTCAGAGCCTGATAGACCAAAAGAGATGGTAAAATGGAAAGATGTTTTGACTGGTCTATGGGAAGGCCCGGATCCTATTTTAATAAGATCCAGGGGAGCAGTTTGTGTTTTCCCACAAGAAGAAGAAAACCCATTCTGGCTCCCGGAACGACTGACACGGAGAATTCTGATGCCTAGAAATGACTTGCGGATGGATCCCTCGGAAACTACCTCTAGCCCTCACACTGCCTCTTTGGATTTGGATTCCTAGTACTCCTAAGAATGGGTGGGGGTGGCTCTGTTTGGTACAGCCCTATGCTGTGGATTAGTATTCATGCTATGGTTGGTTTGCAAACTCAGATCTCAACAGAAACGTGACAAGGCCGTTATCACTCAAGCACTTGTGGCCATTTGAACAAGGGGCCTCCCCTAAAATTTGGTTATCTATCTTCAAAAATTAGTCGGTATCTGAGTTCTCTGCACTTGCACCCCATGGATCTGTGGATCCATTGCACTGGGATGAGAGAGACTCCATGATTCTTTGATCAGCCCTTCTACATCACTGAGGTTTCCTCATTGCACGCGATAGGGTGATCATGATCTCCCCACTAACTCACCTTCTGGCTGGCCTCTTTATAGAGTTTGCCCTAGGTCATTATCAGTTACTGTCACACAGCACTGTGGTATCCAGAGACGGGCAACTTTCCTCATGCACAGACCAATCTAAGACACGGGGCCCGGTGGCGATAGGGTTACCCTTCTACGGATAAGGCTGTGACATAGAGGAACGACCTAAGACAGGAGCCACAGCAGATGGATGTAACTGCAGGGACCTAGATCAGCCTAGACAATAATTTATTGTTATTAATTAATAAAATGATAAGGGGGAGATGTAGAGGGCCGCAATAACATTTGCCACCACTAGATGGCGCTGGCTTCCACTGTGCCCCATGTGGAAGGCCGAGCTAGACAAGATGGCGCTAGCCTTCGCCGCGCCAGCCAACTCCCTATCGGGAAATTAACTGTGTGCGCATGTGCAAGAGTGCCTTCATGCCAGGTCTTTGCCCATTCTGGGGCGTGCCTGATGAGGTCAGGAGTAAGCAACCAATCAGGTGTGGATGCGCCACGCTAGGGTGTATATAAGCAGACCATGCCGGCGCGCGGGGCTTCCTCCTTAAGATTTTAATAAAGTTTGGTCGCAGCAAGGATTTCTATGTATCCGTGTGTTTCTTGCCGGCGAGAGATCGCGCGTGGGACAAGATGTCCCATGAATGGAGTCAGCTGAAGGCAGCAAGAAGTTATTTTCTTATTTTTATCTGTTCCTAAGATATAAAGTATGCTTTAGGGTTTGTATGTCAAGAGTCACATGGTCAATTAAATGTTTTGATCTTAAGGCTCAAAATCTTAGAAGAAGGCATAACATCTTACTGTAATAGATGAAAGAAAAGTATGAACACTTTGGTCAGGTTTCTACATCTCTTTTTAACTTTTAATTTCAGATTCCCAAATAAATGACTCAAATGCCAAATAGGATAATAGGTGCAAGAATTGCTCCTAATTCATAAAAGGTATTTAAAAGGTTTAAGTACATAAACAGATATAGTACAAAATGAGGACATGACATCATGAACAGGGAAATAATATGGTGCCACTGACAAAAAATGTGCCTTCTAAAATTGCACCTACTATGTCATATTTAGACAAAATATTCAGAATCTAAAACCTAATTGAAATCATTCATTGAATGTATTTTGAACTGAAAGAAATTGTTAAATTTCAGAATGTTTGTGGATATATAATTTTTAATGAAACAATGTAAAATGTTGTTTCCATGGAATGACTTGTTCAGAAAATGTGCATTTCTTCTAGATCAACATTAACAGAGACTCTTTGCCTCGAAAGACAAGATTAATTTTACTGCTTCTGGAAATTTTAGAGATAAAAGGAAATACTCAAAGATACTTTCCAAAATGGAACATATTTGGGATATTTGATATTTTTAAAATGAAAATATGCAACTCATTTTTTACCTTGTTTGATATAAGATAGCTAGAACTGTTCTTTGAGTATAAAAAAAAGGGTTACCCTACAGTGCTTCTACTTTATTGAAAAACCACACTTTAACCTTCAGTAATTTAAGATAATACAATTTATAAACCCATTGATTGCAGGAATTGAAATAGATCAAACTTGCTTGCTGCCAACAATCATATTGAGAACCTATATTTCATAATATAGTTCATACTATGAACTTAAGCAATGATCTGAAAACATGAAATCAAAGTGCAGAAGAGATCTTGCTACCTTCAGGCATACTGTAGGATTATTCATGATGGCTTGGATATAGTCACCCTATGTGCTTATCGATAGGTAACAGATTTACAAGTAGACAACATTTTAATTTACACTGAAACAGTATTCACTATTGAGGATTGAATAGAAAATTTCTCCCATATACCCATACATTAAAAACATATTTAAACACTCAGTCCTTGATTGTTGGTGCTGTTTTGGGGATGTTATGGAAATTAGGGAATGCTTTTAGGAGTTTATAGTCTTGTCCCACTTGTAATTTGCTCTCTCTGCTTCCAGTATGCAGTTAAAATGTAAACTCTAAATTCTTGCTCCTGAAGTGATGCCTTCAAATTGTTATAGATAGCCCTTGGGAATTGTGAGGCAAAATGGTCTTCCTTAAGTTGTTTTCTTAAGTTGTACAGGCCACCATATATAAATATTGCATTTGATCATAATAAAATGATATTTTTGTTTATTCACATTCATGTAAATTATATACTGTTAAAAATTTTAATGTGATAAACTCTTTCAATTACTAATATGAGTAAATATTAAAAGAATTTAAAAGGGGAACAAGAATACCCTTGGCAGGGAATAGAGAGGCAAAGATTAAAACAGAGACAGAAGGAACACGCATTCAGAGCCTGCCCCACATGTGGCCCATACATATACAGCCATCCAATTAGACAAGATGGATGAAGCAAAGAAGTGCAGGCCGACAGGAGCCGGATGTAGATCTCTCCAGACAGACACAGCCAGAATACAGCAAACACAGGGGCGTATGCCAGCAGCAAATCACTGAATTGAGAATAGGACCCCCGTTGAAGAAATCAGAGAAAGAACTGGAAGAGCTTGAAGGGGCTTGAGACCCCATATGTACAACAATGCCAAGCAATCAGAGCTTCCAGGGACTAAGCCACTACCTAAAGACTATACATGGACTGACCCTGGACTCTGACCTCATAGGTAGCAATGAATATCCTAGTAAGAGCACCAGTGGAAGGGGAAGCCCTGGGTCCTGCTAAGACTGAACCCCCAGTGAACTAGATTGTTGGGGGGAGGGCGGCAAGGGGGGAGGATGGGGAGGGGAACACCTATAAAGAAGGGGAGGGGGTAGAGGGATGTTTGCCCGGAAACCGGGAAAGGGAATAACACTCGAAATGTATATAAGAAATACTCAAGTTAATAAAAAAAGGAAATTAATGAGTTATTTGTCTATCTTCTTGGCTATTGCGCTATAGTCTATGCTCCAATTTGTAATGTTCTTTTTTATGCTCTTCACACCTACAAAATTTACAGTGATAGCTGAGATAAAATGCCTCAAATATTTATTATTTGTAGGATATATATTCATGTAACTAAGTCATCTAATTTAACAACACAACATAAGAACCAAGGATTGCCTATATTTCACATTATAGAAGCCTGTTTGATGTGATTGGATTCCTGTCTAAGGTCAAACAAAGAACTAATAAAAAAGAGAGATGGGTGCAGGACACAGTATCTCTCTCACGGAAGCCTTTATATTAAACTGTTTAATGAACATTATTTTTTAGAAACACAAAAGGAAGATTTATTTCCTAGAGATTGCTTGGTTTATGAAATAATATCCCCCAAACAAAATACAATTATGTTCCGTGATTGTGTGATGTGGTCATTTTCTCTCTCAAAGTCAAACAATGCTTCATAGTATTCACTGATTTATCCATAGTCTCTAATCCACATACCCATCTGTGAACATTTTTTATTGGATAAATAGTTTAGTGTAGAGCATTCTCAATATACACTTTTTCATATGCAGATTTTTTAAGATTTATATATTTATTTTGTATATGAGTACACTGTAGCTGTCTTCAGACACACCAGAAGAGGGCATCAGACCCCATTAAGATGGCTATCAGCCACCATGTGGTTGCTGGGATTTGAACTCAGGACCTCTGGAAGAGCAGTCAGTACTCTTACCACTGAGCCATCTCTCCAGCCCCATATGCAGATTTTTAAAACTAACATTCTGAGTGAGTTCCTTTAGCATAATAATCTTATATTTACTCATTAAATAATTTAATTGGCTTATAAAATGGTGATTGCATAAATCATGAAGCAATAATACCACTAGAAATTTTAATAAATAATTATACCTGAATTATATGCTAAAATTAAAATGTGCTAATTAGCTTATTTTATTTGGTATATTTTGAAATATAAAAATGCACAGGATTCCTTTGTTTGTTATCACAGGGAGTTAAATCATGCTTTTAAAAAAAAGTTTAACTATACTTTTAAAATATATGTGAATTTGAATCAGCTCTATGTTCCTGACTGATATTATCCTTGAAAATATACTGTAAATAAATATTCATTCTATTGTTCAAATTATTTTAAGCAATGGGGTGATTACATATTTTATAAGGATAGAAAGTGAATTAACAGAACATTTGTAAATTAGTAGAATAAATTAGACTTCAAATATAAAACTTAGGCAGCAACTGAAAATCTTAACACATTGGCAGTGCCATAGAGATTAAGCATAAAACGACAAAAAAAAATATGTTTGATCTGTTTTGTAAAAAATCAAATCCAGAAAAGGAAATCAAATTCAGATAGAAGAGAAATAGTAACCACTATATTTAGAATGTTGTGATTTAGAAATGCTAGGACACAACACAATTCGACCTATAAAACTTTTCCTGATAATCAAATTGTGCCTATGCCTGAAGGCATACAAATGACATTTGTGGGAAAGGATTGCAATTGCCCTGTTAAATTCTTTTATAATTTTATTAACTCATGTTTTCCATGCACTTGGCCAACTCTGTTTTTTTTCCTCAGTCATAAAGGAACTATCAACTGCCAATTATCATGGGGACAGTTTATCAGAGTACGATTATCTGAAGGTCTTATTTATCTTCCAGTTGGCCTTTTCACAGCTCATTAGCACATAAACAAGAAACTTAAGGCAAGTAAAGAAGGGCTGCCAAAATTCTAAAGGAATGAATTTCATCCTTGTAAGCTGCATATCTAAGGAAGCATTTGAAAGTACTAGAAAATTTAAGCAAAATGAAATGAATAAAAATAATGTATAAGATTGACTTATTCTCAATTTATTTTTTTAGATATTGATTTAATTGACCAGAGGTTTGACATCAAAAATGACTGAAAATTCTTTTTTGTCACATGAGGCATCTTTAGATGTAAGACTGAATTACAAATATATGGTACTCTCTGTCAATATATTTATCCTTTTTCATGTGAAGAAAATAAACTGAAAACTACCTTTCCTGGTGATATTTTGTCATAACTAATTTATATTTGGTGGAGAGTAAGATGAGGTATAATAAAAAATTCTGACAACCAGATAGGGTTTTGTTGTTGTGGTTTGTTTGTTTATTTGTTTGTTTTAATTTTGGAATTTTCAATATATTTGAGGAAAGAAGTGGATAGAAATACATAATCTTATTTGGAAATGAGAAACTGTAGGAGTTACATATGTTGCATCTATTCATTATAAGTTATATATTCAAATACAAAAATTACAATGTGTAATGTTTTATAAGCAAACATATAAGATTTCATAAACCCATAAGAACAACAATACCAACCAACCAGAGCTCCCAGGGATTAAACCACTATCCAAAGTATATACATGGACAGACCCATGGCTCTAGCTGCATATGTAGCAGAGTATGGCCTTGTTGGGCACCAATGGGAGGAGAAGCCCTTGGTTCTGCTGAGGTTCGACCCCCAGTATAGGGGAATGTGAGGGTGGGGAGGCAGGAAGGGGTGAGTGGTTGAGTGGGGGAAAGGGGATAACTTTTGAAAGATAAATAAAAAATATCCAATAAAAATTAAAAATTAGTTTTCAATAAACAGTAAGTAATGCTCTTTGTTTAGCTAAGAAAAGTTATGAGTAATTTTCTGAGAACAAAATAAGGCATAACATTAGAAAAGTACATTTTTCTTTTTTTTATTTATTTTTTCATCTTTATTAACTTGAGTATTTCTGTTTTTTTTTTTTGCATCTTTATGAACTTGAGTATACCTTATTTACATTTCGATTGTTATTCCCCTTCCTGGTTTCTGAGCCAACATCCCCCTAACCCTTCCCCCTCTCCTTTTATATGGGTGTTCCCCTCCCCATCCTCCCCCAATTACTATCCTCCCCCCCAACAATCACGTTCACTGGGGGTTCAGTCTTGGCAGGACCAAGGGCTTCCCCTTCCACTGGTGCTCTTAGTAGGCTATTCATTGCTACCTATGAGGTTGGAGCCCAGGGTCCATGTATTTAGTCTTTGGATAGTGGCTTAGTCCCTGGAAGCTCTAGTTGGTTGGCATTGTTGTTCATATGGGGACTCAAGCCCCTTCAAGCTCTTTCAGTCCTTTCTCTGATTCCTTCAACAGGGGTCCCATTCTCAGTTCAGGTGTTTGCTGCTGGCATTCACCTATGTATTTGTTGTATTCTGGCTGTGAATCTTAGGAGAGATCTATATCTGGTTCCTGTCAGCCTGCACTTCTTTGCTTCATCCATCTTATCTAATTGGGTGGCTGTATATATATGGGCCACATGTGGGGTAGGCTCTGAATGGGTGTTTAGCCTAGTAAGAGCACCAGTGGAAGGGGAAGCCTTTGGTCCTGCTAAGACTGAACCCCCAGTGAACATGATTGCTGGGGGGAGGGGGAGGGGTTAGGGGGATGTTGGCCCAGAAACCGGGAAAGGGAATAACAATCGAAATGTAAATAAGAAATACTCAAGTTAATAAAGAAAAAAAGAAAAAAAAGAAAAAAGAACCACACAAGTAAAACAAAACAAAACAAAACAAACAAACAAAATAAACAAACAAAAAAGCCCATAGAATAAAAAAATAAAAAAAATCCACCAAAATGTAAAGGTCAGATATCACCAACAATAATTATAAGCTTCAGAAACCCAGAACCCTAGATGTCAATGTAAAGACAAAATCAATCGCATCCAGGTCAATATGTCTTCACTAGACCCTAAAACAGTAGGTCCTAAGTAGTGCAATATAGCTGAGGCACAAGACAAGGATCGTAAATAGCCTTTATGAATATGATAAAAGTCCTTAAAGATGAAACGAACAAATCCTTAAAAGAAATATATATATATATATATATATATATATATATATATATATATATATATATAACAGTGGAAGGAAATGAAGACCTGAAATTAGAAATATAATCAATAAAGGAAATATTAAAAGAGGAAAATTGGAAATAAAAAGTGCATGTTTTATGCAAACCTCACCAACAGAATATTAAAGAAGGAATAGAGAATCTTGGGTATTGAAGACACGATAGAAAAATATAGCTATCTAGGTCAAATACACTATTAAATTAAAAAATTTTGATACAAAGCTTTAAGGAAATCTGACACACTATGAAAAGACCAAATATAAATATAATAGCAGTAGAGGAAGGAAAAGAAATATAGTCCAAAGGCCTAGATAATATTTTCCCAAAAATCGAAGGATAAACCTTTTCTAAAGAAGAGTTCACTAAAGGTATAAGATGCTTACAGACCACCAAATAGAAAAGAGGAGAAAAGAAATTTAACTTGGCAAAGTACTCAAAACACGAAAAGTACAGAACAGAGAATGAATATTAAAATCTGCAAGGGAAAGTACCAAGCACCATATAAAGGGAGACCTATTAGAATAACAGATGACTGTCACTCAGCAGAGACTCTAAATGCCACAAGGGCTGAGATAGATATTCTATAAACTCTAAGGGATCACAGATGACAGCTTAGATTACTATGATGATCAAAACTTTCAATCACAGTAGATGTAGAAATAAACTATTCTTTAAAAGAAATTGTAAGCATTATCTATCTACCATTCAACCCTATAAAAGGCACTTGAAGGAATTCCAAACTAATGAGGTTAACCACACCCAAGAAAACACAAGGGACACGTAATTCAAGAATAGTAAATCAAAAGAAGTTACACACACACACACACACACACACACACACACACACACACACACACACAAACTCACAGACCACAAAAACAAAATAACAGGGATTGACAAACCTTATTCATAGAAATCTCTCAAATACATTAGCCTCAATTACCCAGTATAAAGAAACAGACTAACAGAATACATATGAAGACAGCATCCATCCTTTTGCTATATCTAAGAAGCTTATCTTATCATCAAAGATAGATATCACTTTTTTGTAGAAGAATGGGAAATATATTTCAAAGAAATAAACCTAAGCACAATGCTGATGATACCATCTTTATAGCTAATAAAATAGATTTAGAAACAAAACTATTCAGAACAGATAGTGAAGGACATTATATACACATAAAAAAGAAGATCCACCAAGAAAACATTGGATTTTTGCACCAAACACAAATTCATAAAAGAAATAGTAATAAATCCTGGACTGATTCTCACATACTGATAATGGGAGACTTCAAAACCTTATGGGACACTTCAAAACCTTATCCTCACCAATGGTCAGATCATCTAGACAAAACTAAACAGAGAAATGCTGGAGATAACAGATGTTATAAAGCAAATGGAACTAAGAGATATTTTTAGAACATTTCACCCAAACAATGTGTGTGTGTGTGTGTGTGTGTGTGTGTGTGTATATACATATATATATATATATATATATATATATATATATATATATATATATATATAAATTTTTTCTCAGAACTTCATTGAACTTTCCCCAGTGTTGATCACATACTCAGACACAAAGAGAGTCTCAAGAGATAAAAAAAATTAAAATAACACCCTGAATCCTATCAGATCACCACAGATTAAAGCTGGATAGCAACAATAAAAACAAGAGAAAGTTTAAAAGCTCATGGAAGTTGAACAACTTTCTAACAAATGAAAACTGAGGTAAGACAGAAATTAGGAAACCAAATGAATACACAGACTACCCAAAGTTCTGGGACACAAAAAAGTGGTTCTAAGATATAAGTTCATAGAAATAAGTGCCTGCATTAACACAAAAACAAAAACACAAATCAGGTTATCTCATATTAGCAACTTAATAATATGTGTGAAAGCTCTAGAGCATTGTTTTCCAACCTCCATGATGCTGAGGCCCTTTAACATAGTTCCTCATGTTGTGGTGACACTTAACCATAAAATTATTTAGTTGCTATATTACATCTCTAATTTTGATAGTGTTATGAATCAAGTTATAAATATCTGTGTTTTCTTATGGTCTTAGGAGACCTCTGGGAAAGGGAGGATGTTCATCCACTGCTGATGGAATTGGAAACTTGTAGAGTCAATATAGATATACACTTTAAGAAATTATATTTCATTAGTTTTCCATACTAAGCCCCAAATGGCCATTGATTTTAGCTATATCTCTCCATATTCCCCCTTCCTTCCATTCTTCTATTGATTACTTGATCCTCCCCCTTCTATCTATGCCAATCTATCCACAATTAGTTTCTTATTCCCTTTCCTAGGAACATATGGGTATGTGTATGGAGGTTCCTTCAGAAAATTGGAACCAATCTACCTCAAGATCTAGCGATACTACTGTTGTGCAGATATCCAAAGGATATTTCATGCTTCCACAAACACACCTACTCAATCATGTTCATTGCTGCTCTACATAGCGCCCATAAATCAGAAACAGCCTAGTTGTTCTTTAACAGAACTTTAGATAAAGAAATTGTCATATATTTGCACATTAGAGTATTACTTAGATGTTAAAAAACTGCAATGATGATACTCTCAAGTAAATGGATGGAACTAGAAAAACACATTCTGAGTGCTGCAACCCATAAACAGAAAGAAAAATATATGCTTTTATTTGTGGGTTTTAGATGTTAAGTCAACAATAACCAAGCTACAATCTGTAGAACAAAGGATAGCTGTAGAGTAAGGGACCAGTGGGTGACATATTTATCTTCATAGGCAAGGGAATGGAATAAATAGTTATGCATGAAATGTCGGTCACTAGAATGAGAGGGTCAAGTGGGAAAAGAAAAGTGTAGGAGGAAGGAAGAAATACAGAGAGATAGATGCAGCTAAATCAAGAAGCCTTATGTGGTAGAAGTGCTCTCTTTAAAGCTTATCAGCATTGTTCAAGAGACATCCAAAGCACTAAGTGCTATTGTTGTCTCCCTTGTTTTGTACCTCAAAGGTACAAGGTAGGCTCCTATTGCTGAAGACACCATTCACTTCAGAGTCAAAAATGAGACCTCTGATCTGGGATTGACCTAAGTCTAGCTTTTATGGTACTAGAATAAACCATGTAATTTTCCAAAGGAGGGAAGCAATCTACAGTCCTACGCATGATACCTATCAACCATATCAACAACCAGCACAGCACAATTACCCTAAGACTGCAGTAGTGACAAACATATCTTGCCAGTAATCAGCTGCTCTCTATTTGGATTTAATACCTGTACTTCAAGGATGACATCATGTCTGGTTCTAGAAACCAAGTCAACTACTCATGATTAGTAACATCAAATTTTTGGAGAAAAGCCTACAATAGCCATTTTATTAAATCAGCATAATTCCTAAATACATTCTTAATATGCATTTATCATACTTTGTCAATAAATTATCATTACCTCCACAATATAAAGAACACTACAGAAAACCACAGAGTTGTGGATCCCAGTTCCAAATATATTTATAACACAATCCCTAAACCTAAGTCTCAAGTACAATTACAGAAGATGAGCAGAAAAAACTGTAAGAACCAATGGAACAACGAGTTTGGTGTAAGATTCTTTTTCCTAGAAATGTCAGGAGCTATACCAATGGAGTCTCATAAACATGGGTCCCTAAACCTGACCAGAGAAAGGCACCAATAGGCATACTAATGTGGAAAGGCAAAATCTCAGGACACTCAATCCCATACAATGATTTCTAAATAACTAAGGAATCTGAGAATGGCAGAAATAGTATTGCCCAGGGAAGACCATACCAAATGGTCACCACTGAAAACATTGTAAGAACTCAGTATGTTGTACTCTGGTATCTAGAAATGTGTTTGTGTGTGTGAGGTGGGTGGGTAGAGGTGTATGAGAGTATTGCAATAACAGAAAAAAGACCATAAATTTTATGGATTTGAAAGAAAGCAATGGACTAGCCAAGAATGTTTGGAAGGGTAAAAGCGCAGGGAAAAATAATATAATTATATTATAACTTCGAAAAAATTTTTTTTTAAATATTTAAAAGCTAAAAACTGAACAACCACAAGATAAAACTATAACACTCTTTGGTATATATTTAAAGGACTCTTCATCTTACTAAAGAGATAAATGCTAATTTGAGTTCATGGAATTTCTATACATAATAGCAAGAAATTAGAAACAATCAGGATGCCAATGATAAGTCCATATTTCAGAAAAGACCATATTCTTTGAAATAAAACCTGAAGAAATCTAGCTGGTACTCAACTGGCAGCATCATACCTAATAGGTAGTGTGTACAGTGCTAGAAAGGGCTACACATGCTACCAAAGGAATAAAGTAATCATGAAACTCACACAGATAAAATGCCCTTGGAAGTGTGGCCTTCATGCTATGGCCATGGTGTAATAGTTGTACAAATGTTATATGAGTAACCAGATACATTTTAATTGGATTTAAAACCTGCTCCATAGAATGGAACCCAAACCTGATACTGATAATGAGGAAAATAATTATTTGTATATGTATGATAATCAATTGGTATGCAGAGTAGAGAATGAATTTGGAAGACTAGAGAAATAATACAGATAATTATACTTACATTAAAATCACATCTTATTCCACTCAAATGGTTATTGTTATAATGTTAATAACAATGACTGCTGATTAAACAATGCAAGAAGAACCTTTATTCTCTGACAGTGAGAAGCTGAACTGGTGTAATAAATATTGAGATTACTCAACAAATAAAATACATACAAGATGATCTACCTCTTTAGCTCTTGAGTTTATTCAAATGCATCAAAGGCAAGTTATTCCAATTATAACCCATTCATATTTATCACAGCATTTTTCTCAATATCCAAGTTATGGAACAAGCCTTGGTGCCATAACTGAAGGAAGAAAAAAAAAGAAAATGTGGTGTTTATATGTAAATATAGTTATTCTTCTATAAAGATTAATGTAATTTTTCATGCATATTAAATGGAAAGAATTTAAGTTCATGATGTTAAGTGAAATTAGCCCAACTCACAGTAATTATTATTTTGTGCATATGTGAAAATTAGTAGACAAACAGTATAAAAGGAAAAGCAGTGTTGCAGCTGTGGGAACAGAAAATTCTAGGAGTCAAAGTGGAAAATAAAGAGTGGTAAAGTGTATGAGCATGATCAAAATAATACATACATACATGGAAATTTAAGGAAACCAATAGATATGTTATCATAAAATTTTTGCAATCTAATGAAAAGAGGAGGTATATTGAAAGTTTCTACAAAGCAGTAGAAGTACAAGAATTAGAAGTGATACATTTCTGACATGTACACAAACTATTAAATTTGATGAATCTAAATATGTAGATCAAAAATGTAACTCTTGAACATTTTATTTCCATGTTTTGAGTTTAGAAAGGGGTAAAAGTAAACACTGCATGGCACAAGGAACTCAAAATAATAATATTGTGACTTGATTTTATTTAATAATAAATAAAGAATACATTGTTGTGCTAATGTTGTGGATACAGGGAAGATTTGAGGAGTAAGAAATGCATTAAGAAATTTCAAGTGTTTATATTTAATCACTACTTCCTTGGAAATTAATAGTTTCTTTGATAGGAGGTAAATAAGTATTAGGCCATTGTTCAAGGGTGTTCCAAAGGCACTCACTATGTAGGGACTGTTTATAACCATTCTATCTATCCTTCCAATTGCCATTACATTTTGATCTTTATATTCCTGCATGGTTCATTGGGTTTATGTATTATGATCAAAATGTGTCAAATCACTTTCTTATTCCTTATGATAAAAACATATCTTCTCTAGCATAATATTCTTAACTTCATAAGTCTTTACAATTCGTCCTCAATCTACCTTTCTAATTGTTTCTTTTCCTTGATCATCTGCCCAACACATCATCCAGGAGAACTGAATATTCATGCCTCTGTAGCTTTCTTGGTACTTCCACACGAAATTTACCCACATTGAAAGCCATACTTTGGCCACCAAAATTTGTCATTCATTTATAACTCCTATGACCTGCTCAGTCCAGATTTATAAACCTAAACATTATTTTCTTATGAGATTCATATGTTCTTTTTTCTTTTTTGATTCATATGGTCATATGGAATACCTCTTAATTACATTATAGATTGTCTGCAGTGTAAGAAGAAGAAGACACATTGAATAAAACCTTGGATGGATTTGTAAATCAAAAAATATTAGGTGGATTTTGCTATCATTGTTTGACCTCAACAATATCCTTAATCAAAATTTAAAAGTATCACTGTGAATTAAAACTAACTTTAAAAGATACATCAGAAGCTAAATTTTTTAAATCCGAGAATTAGGACCTAAAATGATTAGTTTTCATTTTGCTAACTTTTCTACAGAATTTGTGGCCTTCGGCTAGTCTTTTAATTTGTAAGCTGGGAAGATTTATTGTGATAAGTGTTATACACAATGTCTTTGAAATGTCATTCTAATGCACCTTCATCAAACTGTACAACCATGTCCACAGACCTGTATGAAATAATTATATATATATTTATATATAAATATTATATATAAATTATGTATATATATATTTATGAGTACATATGTATGTGTTTATACATCTAAAAAACCTTCATGTTCATTAAATTTAAAGAACATAAGCAAAATAAAGCTCCTCAATAAAAGCTGTAGACTGATTAGCAAAACATATGTATTCATTTTCTGCTAAGTTCTCATCATGGTATCAAAAATTATTTGCTTGCTATTGTTTAACAATAATAGTTACAAAACTACAGGCTCTCTTGCAATTACAGTAGTGAACACTATATTAATTTGAGAAGATTCTGTCAAGGCTAAAAACATTCATAAATGGCAAGGATTTTTCTGGGTAAATGTGAGAATAATATATGTGCTGAACATTCCCTAGACTTATTCAGGTTTTCATAGTTTTGCTTGAATAAAGTATTTCAAAGATAAATCAGTAGGAGTGATAGTTCTTTTCTAAAATTCATTAAGGAGATATTGTCAGTGACAAGTGGGAAGAAAGAAATAATAAATATTACAATATTATTTGTACTCATAGTTATATCCCCCAAAATATTCCTTTTTGTTCCTTGGACTAAGTGCTTTCATGGAAATGATTTGGGTTAATAAACATTTCTTAATTGCAATACTTGAAACAATGTCTAGCAAACCCGATTTCATCGCATTAACAAAAATTTCAGTGATGAAACTTACAATCTTACATGTAAATACAGAGTTCACCAAGTTTATTTATTTTTAAAATTGATCCTCCCAACATAAATATTTCATGAATGTTATCCCTACCAAAAATTTGTTATTTTAAAAGAGCATTTCATGATGAGTTTCAAACATTACTATTTAGTTTTAAAAATGAATGGATTTCCTTTATAAATATTTTGGATACTCCTTCACATATTCAATATATATACCTCATACACTACACACATGTACATATACACTGTACTCAGATTGTAGCCCACTTACTATACTTTCCCATTAACTTCTTCCTCCCACTGAATCCCTTCTTCTTCCCAATAAGTGCCAATCCTATTTTCATGTCTTTTTGGTTTGTTGGACATTTCACTTCATTAGGATTGTGTGAACGAGCATGAGAATGGAGTCAGTACTTGAGTGAAGGAACCTTGCTATATTATTCACAAACATAGATGAATTGGAAGTTTCTGGATATGACACATTTTATTTCAGTTTAAAACACTAATTTTTACTAAAGTTCATAAGCTAATAATATGTATTCAGAAAATAAAGAACTAATTTTATTGACTTTATAGGTCTCCTTACTCCTATGCTTTGCTAATTTGTATATGTATAGTTCTAAAAAAGATCAATTTACATAGCCCATAAATCTCATTATTTTTATAAATTATGTAGATGAATGTTAAAGAATAGTAATCTACAAAAAAAAAAGGAAAATAGAATGGTAGCCCAAACTGTAAAAATACATGCTATAAATTTATGACTCATAAAACCTTTAGAGTATATTACTAAATTTGGTGATATTTCATATCATTATTTCACATATTATATCAAAAATAATTATGTTTTTCTTCTAAAAAAGTGAAAAATATCGAAAAGTAAAATGTGACAATATTGGAAATGAGCACAATTTAAAGTTGATTTGTCATGGTTTTATGATTTTTATATGCCTTCCTATACACAGGAGCACCTAGCAAAGTCCTTTCTTTGTTAAAGATGATCAATAATAGTTGCAAAATAGTATATGTGCTTCATTATATGGAGATCTTGATGATCTTCACTGATCAGGAATTACCCTACATTTATGAAGCACTGTTTAATGAGTGTAGGTTGTACGGCAAGTTGGAAAATAAGCACACTAAAATTTATATAAAATATATTAATGGTTTATTACATATAGCATTACTATATAAATCTTAAAACACATCTTTTATGTAAAGATAGATGCTAAAGATCACATTTTTACATTTATTTATGATACTTTTGATTCCTACATGAAGTATCTAAATCTTACTAACTTATTTCCAAATATCTTTCTTTCTCAAGGAATGTTAATATTCATCTTTATATTCCATGTTTAATTATCAATTGGATTATCAGATGAATATTCTAATAAACATTTTATGACTGAAAGAAGACATCTAATTCCTACAAGAGTAAATTTATTAATAATGTAATTTAACAAACTTGAATTTGTCTAATAAATATACTGTTCTTCCTAACTTATCTATGTATATCTAAAGGTACATAGAGGAAGAAAATCAAACTAAAGAGATTGAAGGCAAGCTAAGAAACAAAGCAGGGACATTGTAGAATCAATATGTATAATTTGGTGTTACTAGTATAGTTTATGAAGAATAGGAAAAGAATAATATGTACGTATACATATACATGTACATATATGCACACAATAACATGTAGTTTTATATGCTGTCCATGCCTCCTTGGTATAGGCAATGTGCAGAGAAGTATTGGGGAAGGATTTAGAGCCAGTCTGTTCACTGAACACAGAATACATCTGAGGATTTCTTCACGGTAGAATTGTATTATGATTGTTAGAAATGTTATTTAAGAATTCCTATAGTTGATGATCCTCTGGTATCCATCTGTGTCCAGGAGCTGACCATGTGCCACACCTCTCAGCAACCCAATCCTCCCTGGAGAAAGCTTGTTCTGCAGGAGTGCTGACTCACCTAATCTCACAGGTGATACCACCACAACTGCCTCAATACCTGGACCAAGTGAGAACTGCCTGAGGACCAATCAATCCAGGAACAACAGCACAGCTGGGGACACTATACTTCCAGATTACAGCTGCTCCCTAGAGATGACCCTGTGCCACAGCTCTCTGTATCACAATAGTACCCACAGAAATTGTCCCTGAGGAGTGCAGACATGCCTAAGCTCACAGTTTTCTGTACCCCAATCCCACAGAACGTTTGACCCCCAAGAGTGCTAACGCACACAGGCACACAGGCTCACAGGCTCAAAGAAGGGAAAAGCTCCACTCAGAGATAGCAAGACCAGTTAACACCAGAGATAACCAGATGGGGTCAGGTGAGCATAAGGACATAAGCAACAGAAACCAAAGGTACATACCATCATCAGAACTTAGTTCTCCCAGCAAAGAAAACCCTAGATATCCCAACACACCTGAAAACCAAGATAGTGATCTAAAATCACATATGATGATGATGATGATGATGATGATGATGATGATGATGAAAGAGGACTTAGGAAGGGCATAAATAACTCCCTTAAAGAAATAAAGGACAACAAAGGTAAATAAGTAGAAGAAGCCCTTAAAGAGGAAACAAAAATCCCTTAAAGAATTACAGGAAAACACAACCAAACAGGTGAAGGAATTGAAAAAAACATCAAGGATCTAGAATTGGAAAACTAAACAATAAAGAAATCACAAAAGGAGACAACCCTGAAGATAGAAATCCTATGAAAGTGACCAGGAGTCATAGACATAAGCATAACCAATAGAATAAACGAGATAGAAGAGAGAATCTCAGGGGCAGAAGATACCAAAAAAAAAATTGAAACAATAGTCAAAGAAAATGTAAAATGCATAAAGCTCCTAACACAGAATATCCAGCAAATCCAGTACACAATGAGAAGATCAAACCTAATGATAATATGTATAAAAGAGAGCAAAAATTCCCAACTTAAAGGGCCAGTAAATATCTTCAAACAAAATTATAGAAGAAAACATCCTTAACCTAAAGAAAAAGATGCCAATAAGCATACAAGAAGCCTAGATAACTCCAAGTAGATTAGACCAGAAAAGAAATTCCTCTTATCACATAATAGTCAAAACACTAAACGCAAAAACACAAAGAAAGAATATTAAAAAGCAGTAAGGAGATAAGGTCAAGTAACAAATAAATGCAAACCTATCAGAATTACACCAGAATTCTCACCAGAGACTACGAAAGCCATAATATTCTGGGCAGATGTTATACCAACACTAAGAGAACACAAATGCCAGCCCAGGCTATGATATCCAGCAAAATTCTCAATTAACATAGATGGAGAAACCAAGATATTCCATGACACAACCAAGTTTACACAATATTGTTCCACAATTTCAGACCTACGAAGGATAATAGATGGAAAACTCTGACACAAAGGGGGAAACTACACTCTAGAAAAAGCAAGAAAGTAACCTTTTTGCAAAAAAACCAAAAGAAGATAGCCACACAAACATAATTCCACATCTAAGAACAAAAATAACAGGAAACAATAATCACTATTCCTTTAGGTCTCTTAGGAACAAAAGACTCAATTCTCCAATAAAATGTCATAGATTAAAAGACTGGACACTTAAAAAGAAACCAGCATTTTTCCTCAGACAGTAAACACACCTCAGTGACAAAAGTAGACACTCAGAGTAATAGGCTGGAAAACAATTTCCCAAGCAAATAGTCCCAAGAAGCAAGACGTATAGTAGCCATTCTAATATTGAATAAAATCGACTATAATCTAAAAGTTATCAAAAATGATAAGGAAGGAAACTTCATATTCATCAATGGAAAAATCCACAAAGATGAACTCTCAGTCCTAAATATGTATGCTCCAGATGCAAGGGTACATTACATTCATAAAAGAAACTTTATTAAAGCTCATAGCACACATTGTACCTCACACAATAATAGTGGGAGACTTCAATACCCCACTCTTAGCAATGGACATATCATGAAAACAGAAACTAAACAGAGACATGGTGAAACTAACAGATTTCATGACCAAATGGATTTAACAGATATCTATAGAACATTTCATCCTAAAAGAATAAAACTTCTCCTCAGCACCTCATGCTACCTTCTCAAAAATTGACCATATAATCAGTCACAAAACAAGCCTCAACAAAAAGAAGAAGATTCAAATAATCCTCAGCATTCTATCAGTTCACAACAGATGAAGACTGGCCTTCAATAAGAACAAAAGTGAAAGAAAGCCAAAATACAGTTGGAAGTTGTACAATGCTCTATTCAATGACAATGTGGTCAAGGAAGAAATAAAGAAAGAAATTAAAGGCTATATAATTTAATGAAAATGAAGGCACAACATACCCAGAATTATGGGAAAAAATGAAAGCAGTGCTAAGATAAAAAAATACATAGCTCTGAGTGCCTCCAAAAAGAAATTGGAGAGAGCATACACTAGTAGCTTGACAGCACAACTGAAAGCTCTAGAACAAAAAGAATGAATACACCCAAGAGGAGTATACAATAGGAAATAATCAAACTAAGAGCTGAAATCAACCGAGTAGAAACAAAAAAGTACTATACAAAGAATCAACAAAAACAGGAGCTAGTTCTTTGATAAAATCAACAAGATAAATAAACCCTTAGTCAGACTAACCAGAAGGCACAAAGAGTATCCAAATAAACAAAATCAGAAATGAAAAGGGAGACATAACAACAGAAACTGAGGATATCCGAAAAAAATTATCAGATTCTACTACAAAAGTTTCAAGACATCTGAAAATCTGGAGGGAATGGACAATTTTCTAAACAGATCCCAGGTACAAAAGTTAAATAAGGATCAGACTCATAACTCCTAAAGTATTAGAAGCAGTTACTAAAAGTTTCTCCAACAACAACAACAACAACAACAACAACACACACACACATACACACACACAAAAAGAAAAAAGAAAGAAAAGAAAAAAAAGCCAAGGATCAGAGGGTTTGGAACTGAATTCTATCAGACCATCATAGAAGACTTAATACCAATACTGTACAAACTATTTTACAAAATAGAAACAGAAGTAATACTACCCAAGTCCTTCTATGAAGCCACAATTATGCTTATACACAAACCACAGGAAGAACCACAAAGAAAAAGAGACCTTCAGACCAATTTCTCTTATAAATATCTATCAAAAAATACTCAATGAAATCCTCACAAACAGAATCTAAGTTCACATCAAAATGATTATCCATCATGACCAAGTAGGCTTCATCCTAGGAAGGCAGGTATAGTTCAATACATGGAAATCTGTCAACTTAATCCACAATATAAACAAACTCAAAGGAAAAAAAAAACACATGACCATCTCATTAGATCCTGAGAAAGCATTTGACACCCCTTCATGATAAAAGTCTTGGAAAGATAAGGAATTCAAGGCCAATACCTAAACAGAGTAAAAACCATATACAGCAAACCAGTAGCCAACATCAAACTAAATGGAGAGAGTCTTGAAGTAATCTCACTAAAATCAGGAACTAGAAAAGGCTGCCCATTATCTATCTATTCAATATGATACTCAATTTCCTCAACAGATCTATTAGACAACAAAAGGTAGTCAAAGAATATAAATTGTAAAGGACAAAATCAAGACATTACTATTTGCAGATGATATAATGGTATATTTAAGTGACTCCAACATTGCAACAGAACTATACTACAGCTGATAAACAGCTTCAGCACAATGTCTGGATATGAAATTAACTGAAACAATTCAGTAGCCTTCCTCTATCAAAGGATAAACAGGCTGAGAAAGAAATTAGAGAAGCAGACACCCTTCACAATAGTCACAAATAATATAAAAGACATTGGTGTGACTCTAACCAACCAAGTGAATGTCTGTATGACAAGAACTTCAAGTTTCTGAAGAAAGAAATTGAAGATCTCAGAAAATTAAAAGATATTCCATGCTCAAGGTTTGGCAGGATTAATATAGTAAAAATGGCCATCTTGCCAAAAAGCAATCAACATATTCAATGTAATCCCTATCAAAATTCCATCTCAATTCTTCACCAAGATACAAAGAGAAAATCTCAAATTCATTTGGAATAACAAAATATACAGGATAGTGAAAACTATTCTCAACAACAATAACTCTCTGGGAAGTCAACATTCTTGACCTCAATAACTAGAAAAAAAGACAGCATATTCAATAAATGGTTCTGGCTCACATGATGGTCAGCATGTAAAGAATGCAAATTGTTTCATTCTTATCTCCTTGTATAATTCTCAAGTTCAAGTGGATCAAGGACCTCCACATAAAACCATATACACTGAGTCTAATAGAAGAGGAAGAAGAAATGAGCTTCAAGCACATAGGCACAGGGGAAAATTTCCTGAACAGAACACTAATGGCCCAGGCTTTAAGATCAACTACAAACAAATTAGATCTCATAAAATTTGAAAGCTCCTGTGAGGCGAAGGACACTGACAATAGGACAAAATGGCAACCAACATATTGGGAAAATATCTTTAGGCATAATGGAAATTAATAAATTTTATTTATGTAAAACTAATTGCAACATAAACACTCTACTGAAGTTTTAATGAAGAAATCTCTGTCACACAACAGTATCAACTTAGGAACTGAAAACCATCAATACAAACAAGTTTAGGCCATCTTTAGAGGTAATTGTTGTTTGGAAAATAAATGCTGGTGAGGATGTGGAGAATTAGGAACACTTTTCCATTGTTGGTTGGATTTCCAGCTGGTACAACCACTCTGGAAATCAGTTTGGCAGTTCCTCAGAAAATTGGACATAGCACTACCTGAGGGCCCAGTTATATCTCTCCTGGGCATACACCTAAAGGATGTTCTAACATATAACAAAGACACGTGCTCCACTATGTTCATAGCAGCCTTATTTATAGTAACCAGAAGCTGGAAAGAAATCAGATGTTCTTCAACAGAGTAATTTATACAGAAAATGTGGTAGATTTACACAATGGAATACTACTGAGCTATTAAGGACAATGAATACATAAAATTCTCATGCAAATGGATGGAACTAGAAAATATTATCCTGAGTGAGGTATCCCAGTCACAAAAGGACACACATGGTATGCACTAACTGATAAGTGGATATTAGTCCAAAGCTTGGAATACCTAAGAAAAAATTCACACATCATATGAAGCTTAAGAAGAATAATGACCAAAATGTACATGCTCCATTCCTTCTTACAAGGCAAAACAATATACTCACAGGAGGAAATACAGGGGCAAAGATATAGAGACTGCCACACCTGGGGATCTATCCCATATGCAGCCACCAAACCCAGTCACTATTGCTGATGCCGGAAAGTGTTTGTTAAGAGGAGCCAGATTTGGGTGTCTCCTAAGAGACTCTGCCAGAGCCTTACAAATGAGAATGCTTGCGGCTAACCATCCGACTGAGCTGTGGGACCCCAGTGGAGGAGTTAGAGAAAGGACTGAAGGAGCTGAAGGAGTTTGCAAGTCCATAGGAAGCACAACAATATCAACCAACCAGACGCCACAGAGTTCCCAGGACTCAACCAGCAACCAATGGGTACACATAGAGGGACCCATGGCTCCAGCAGCATGTGTAGCAGAGAATGGCATTGTGTAGCATCAATAGGAGGGGGGCCCTTAGTCCTGTGAAGGCTCTTTCCCCAATGTAGGAGAATGCCAGTATATTGATTTGGAAGTCAGAGGGTGGAAGTGGGAACATCCTCATAAAAACAGGTGGAGGGGGAGAGTGTATGGGAGAGGGAGGAAAGGGAGTAACATTTGAAATGTCAATACATAAAATATCCCCAAAAATATAATTAAAAAGGGCAGTAAATGTAAACTACAGACAATAATTATTAAAATTGACTATTCAAAGAGAACTACAGTTGATACTGAAGCTATGCTGTCCATGATGCTTCTAATATAGATCCATGGTATTACATCTATGGGATTTGTATAGGATTGATCGTACCCTTAGTTATTGAAGTGAGCTAGCCTTTGAGTAAGTCCTCAGTACTTCACAGTCAATATTACTACAGTAATATACTTGGGAAAGAAATATGATCTAAGAAATTCAATAAGAGAAAAAAAAACTGATCCTTGACTTAGTATCTGTGAAATGTATAGTTTCTTTGTATCTCTGGAGAAGAAACAAGGGGTAAGACCTGCTGAGAGAAGGTAGTCTTTATTATGATGGCAATTAGAGATTTACATAAGCAGGCTTTTCTATACTCCCTACTAAAACTCTGTTAAACCCTTGAGCAAACATTGAACCTATTATTCATTCATCCAATAAATCATCTTTGTGCCTTATGCATGGTTGAAACCAGTAGCATCCTAAATAATATAGAACCTAATACACTTTAATGTTCTTCATCAACTTCATGAATGTTTAAATAATCAACAATCATTTAGAAATATACTCATAGCATCTTCAGGGCCAAATGATCTGATTTCAGATTCAATGCTCAAATTTTCAGTTCACCAAATCTAGATAATTACTGTCAGTCAAAAAGCATTATCATTAATGACATTGATGCTATTATCAATAAAATGAAGACATTTTGGATTGGTTCACTTATTCATCAAGCTGTATTATTGTATTACCATGAGTATGCCAAATGGGAATTTAATGTACCTTTTCCATAAACTGGCTATAAAATAAAAAAGGAAAAATCAGGCAAATTTGTATAAACAAGAAATATCATCTAACTCATATGTTGATATATTTTACTATAAAAATTCATGATTATAAGCTATCTAATCCTAAACCTTCAGTTTTTAAAAGCAACTTTAAAATGCTTTATCTTTTGCTTTTTTATTTTCTGAATGATTGAATTAAGCATTTCTGCCATAAAATGTTTATATATTTCTTTATTTTGCAAATTTTTATTAATATGAATATAAATATTTATGATAACATAACCTTTTAATGACTGAAGAAAACATTTATGACAGTTTAACATAGAGATCAAAGGATGGATGTTATTGTCTAATTTTATATATTCAAATATTTGCCCAGATAATTTTCATCTACATGATGGTGGAAGATTTCTTAATGATTCAAAATTTTTAAAGGTAAAATTAATATGATTTTGAGTTACTGCACAAAACATATACAGAATTAAAAAAATCAATGTAACTTCTTTTGCTCTGTTCAACTCTCATTGTTAATTTTTACATTATACCCTGATTCATATACATTTTGTCATAAAACTCTAGATGACCTTTTCTTTCATTTCATGAAATAAATAATACGACAACAAAGTTCATGAATGTATGCTTAAGAATGTATATAACTAGAACTCAATGCTATTATTTACACAATAGAATGTACTACCTGAATTTCTGAGGTATTCTTTTTAAAGGTCAGAGAATTTAAGTACATTTCTTGTCTTCAGCTTGATTATTAAATTTTGGCTTTCATGTGTATGTCATTACTCATTCTTTTGAACAATCTATGTATGAGATTTATACTTACTAAAAGCATCTCAAATGGATATATTTTGAAATACAATAATTTCACTGAAGAAAGGACAACTTTGAAACTCAAAAATCATAAAAAATTCAATTAAAATGTTTTAAATCAATCCCAAAGTCAGATGGAAAAGACAAGTCAGCAGTTCACATGTATGCAAATGGTTGCATACTGAGGACGTTTAATTCCATGAAACTAGAGGGCAGCTTCTTCCCCCCCCCCATCTTTATTAAATTGGGTATTTCTTATTTACATTTCAAATGTTATTCCCTCTCCTGATTCCCAAGCCTCTAACGCCTCCCCCTCCCCTTCTACATGGGTGTTCCCCTCCCCATCTTCCCCTCATTACTGCCCTCCCCCACAAGGAATCTGGGGGTCCAGCCTTGGCAGGACCAAGGGCTTCCCCTTACACTGGTGCTCTTACTAGGCTATTCATTGCTACCTATGAGGTTGGAGCCCAGGGTCAGTCCATGTATAGTCTTTGGGTAGTGGCTCAGTCCCTGGAAGCTCTGGTTGGTTGGCATTGTTGTTCATATGGGGTCTCGAGCCCCTTCAAGCTCTTTCAGTCCTTTCTCTGAATCCTTCAATGGGGGTCCCATTCTCAGTTCAGTGGTTTGCTGCTGGCATTCGCCTACGTATTTGCCGTATTCTGGTTGTGTCTATGAAGAGAGAAATACATCCGGTTCCTGTCAGCCTGCACTTCTTGCTTCATCCATCTTATCTAGTTTGGTGACTGTATATGTACGGGCCACATGTGGGGTAGGTTCTGAATGGGTGTTCCTTCAGCTTCTGTTCTAAACTTTGTAGAGGGCAGCTTCTTAACTACATGCCTAATGTGTGATATAGGTGTTTTCTCAATGAAACAAGATTAAAACAAAACAAATATTAAATTATGTCTTTTTTCATTTGTTCTTAAAATCTATATCTCACAACCACAGTTGGTCATCTTTCTACTAAGTATTTGTCCTTCTAATTTCTGGTATTTTTGCAAACATATAAGTTGACCTATCTATATGAAATTATTTATCTCTTTGTTCCTGTGAAGAATTCTAATAATTAACTAGTGAAGGACTTTTAAAACATGTCATCACCATTATCAGTCTTGGTTAGGATTTTTGTTTCAATAGGATGATCAACAAATGAAATCATGTCTAAAAATAAATTTGATAAATTTAGCTAATTAAGAAAGAGATACATAACTATGGAAAACTTTTAACATATTAGTTCCATGAATACATAATTCATAGACAACCTCTTTGACTCCTTGGTGGATGTATTTGGTATTTATTTGCACACATTTGCATTTGCAAAAGTCACTTATCTTTTTCTACTGCTATTCACTTCTGCTTTCACACAGGGTATCTTACTGGGTGTGTGGTTTACCAGTATTGTTTTACTACCTTGCCAGTTAGATTAAACAACCTTCCATCTCTGACTCCCCAGTGCTAAGATTACAAATATCAAACACTTAGCTTTTTCATGGGGACTAGGTTGGACTGACCTATCTCCCTAGTTCTTAACTTTTTCTGCATCAATTTATTTATTCATTATATGTCCCAATTCCTGCCCCCTCCCAGTTCTCCTCTCACATAATCTCTCCAAATACCTGTCTCTTCTGAGAGGGTGGGAGGTCCTGTGTATCTCCTACCCTGACATATAAACTCTCTGCAGGGATTGGCATATCCACTCCCACTGGGGCCAGACAAGGCAGGCCAGTTAGGGCAATTGATTCCACAAACAGGAACTAGTTTTAGGGATAGACCCTGTTCCAGTTGTTTGGGACCTGCAAAAAAGACCTCGCTACACATCTAGTATATATGTGCCAGGAGTGTAAGTCCAGCCTGTGCATATTCTTTGGATGGTGTTTCAGTAAATTTGGCATGCTAATATTTTAGTTCAATGTATTTCTACAGTTGTATGTTGTCCAAGGTATGGTGTGGCTTGAGTTATTCAGCAATGAACTTTTTTCTTATCCTTGACATTTAAATTTTTAACAATTTGTGATTCAAAGCTGGTAGGAAAACATGGTCCATAGTGAGTCTAAGTTATTTGTCCCCTCCTAATTAAATGAGTGAATAAAACTCACGTTCACATTTCCATGCTGTCTCCTTGAAAGTAAATATAATTCTCACAGAGGTTACAATATGGATCTTCTCAATATTAGGCAATGATAAAAAGAAGAAAATATAGAATTTCCAAATATGAAGGGGAAATATGCAAGAACTGGATTCCTTGATAATTTATATTTTATTCAAACTTTGAGTATCTGGTCTTAGCATAATATGTGCAATTTAAATTTACAGTTGTTAATTAAGGTTTAAAATATGTAAGGAAAGCATCATATATTAATCTCTTTCTTCATGTCTATGTGAGATCATTTCTGATATTTTGTTGAAACTGAAATCCATCCATAAAATGTTTGCTAAAACATTAATTTTTATTTTCTGCTATTTTCTGATGCATTTAACATGGTAGCCAAGAGTTGTGTATGTATGTAATAAATAGAGAACTTGGCCAACATCTGTGTGATGTTTTGCAATCCATCTTTATCATAACAAAATTAAAACAGCAAACCACTGTATTGTTTACATTGATGAATCATTTACTTGACAATGAAGTTTAATTTAATAGATTTTAAAATAGTCATTCATTTTAATAAAGTAGTAAAAGACATTGGAATTGGATGGTATTTCTTTTCAATGATGATACAAACCTAAGTGGAAATGACTGAATTAATGACAAATTATGATGTTCAATAAGCTCTAAAGTAAATATCTTTGGTCATAAATATATCATATAAAATATGGTTAGAGCAAGCTCAGCCTCCTTATTTTGACTTCACCAAATTGTGTATTTTTCTGGCTCATTTCTTCTTAGTCGTACTTTACAAAACTTTTAAACAATTTCTCCAGGACGCCACCCCCCCCCGGGTCAAAAAATGATCATTTTTCTTCAACCTAACCTTTTTGCAATTGAAATAGTAAGCATTCTTAAGTCAGCAAAAGTATCCAATACTTTATTTCATCTCGAATACCATCTTTTCTCCTGGGATATAGCAATGCCATTCATTAAAACTACAGTACACCTAAATATTTTTCATTCTTTTCTTCTCCAACATACACTTAAAAATCTCCATTAAATATCGCCCTATTTCATGAAAACATTTGTTATTATCTACCCATCAATAACTGTAGTTTGCTGTATAAACTGGACCAGTTTGAATCCTATACAGTATGTTTGGGACACACCCCATAATAACCAATAGTTTTACCATCTTCTGAACTCCAGAGGTTAACTACAAATATAAAATTCATGCACTAAATTAGCACATTAAATTTTTATCAGTCAGGGTTGGGGATTTAGCTCAGTGGTAGAGCGCTTGCCTAGGAAGCGCAATGCCCTGGGTTCGGTCCCCAGTTCCAAAAAAATTTTTTTTTTATCAGTTGCACTTTTTTTTTATTAACTTGAGTATTTCTTATATACATTTCGAGTGTTATTCCCTTTCCCGGTATCCGGGCAAACATCCCCCTCCCCCCTCCCCTTCTTTATGGGTGTTCCCCTCCCAACCCTCCCCCCATTGCCGCCCTCCCCCCACCAGTCTAGTTCACTGGGGGTTCAGTCTTAGCAGGACCCAGGGCTTCTCCTTCCACTGGTGCTCTTACTAGGATATTCATTGCTACCTATGAGGTCAGAGTCCAGGGTCAGTCCATGTATAGTCTTTAGGTAGTGGCTTAGTCCCTGGAAGCTCTGGTTGCTTAGCATTGTTGTACATATGGGGTCTCGAGCCCCTTCAAGATCTTCCAGTTCTTTCTCTGATTCCTTCAACGGGGGTCCTATTCTCAGTTCAGTGGTTTGCTGCTGGCATTCGCCTCTGTATTTGCTGTATTCTGGCTGTGTCTCTCAGGAGCAATCTACATCCAGCTCCTGTCGGTCTGCACTTCTTTGCTTCATCCATCTTGTCTAATTGGGTGGCTATATATGTATGGGCCACATGTGGGGCAGGCTCTGAATGGGTGTTCCTTCAGTCTCTGTTTTAATCTTTGCCTCTCTCTTCCCTGCCAAGGGTATTCTTGTTCCCCTCTTAAAGAAGGAGTGAAGCATTCATATTTTGATCATCCGTCTTGAGTTTCATTTGTTCTAGGTATCTAGGGTAATTCAAGCATTTGGGCTAATAGCCACTTATCAATGAGTGCATACCATGTATGTCTTTCTGTGATTGGGTTAGCTCACTCAGGATGATATTTTCCAGTTCCAACCATTTGCCTACAAATTTCATAAAGTCGTTGTTTTTGATAGCTGAGTAATATTCCATTGTGTAGATGTACCACATTTTCTGTATCCATTCCTCTGTTGAAGGGCATCTGGGTTCTGTCCAGCTTCTGGCTATTATAAATAAGGCTGCAATGAACATAGTGGAGCACGTGTCTTTTTTATATGTTGGGGCATCTTTTGGGTATATGCCCAAGAGAGGTATAGCTGGATCCTCAGGCAGTTCAATGTCCAATTTTCTGAGGGACCTCCAGACTGATTTCCAGAATGGTTGTACCACTTTGCAATCCCACCAACAATGGAGGAGTGTTCCTCTTTCTCCACATCCTCGCCAGCATCTGTTGTCCCCTGAGTTTTTGATCATAGCATTTCTCACTGGTGTGAGGTGAAATCTCAGGGTTGTTTTGATTTGCATTTCCCTTATGACTAAAGATGTTGAACATTTCTTTAGGTGTTTCTCAGCCATTTGGCATTCCTCAGCTGTGAATTCTTTGTTTAGCTCTGAACCCCATTTTTAATAGGGTTATTTGTTTCCCTGCGATCTAACTTCTTGAGTTCTTTGTATATTTTGGATATAAGGCCTCTATCTGTTGTAGGATTGGTAAAGATCTTTTTCCAATCTGTTGGTTGCCGTTTTGTCCTAACCACAGTGTCCTTTGCCTTACAGAAGCTTTGCAGTTTTATGAGATCCCATTTGTCGATTCTTGATCTTAGAGCGTAAGCCATTGGTGTTTTGTTTAGGAAATTTTTTCCAGTGCCCATGTGTTCCAAATGCTTCCCTAGTTTTTCTTCTATTAGTTTGAGTGTGTCTGGTTTGATGTGGAGGTCCTTGATCCACTTGGACTTAAGCTTTGTACAGGGTGATAAGCATGGATCGATCTTCATTCTTCTACATGTTGACCTCCAGTTGAACCAGCACCATTTGCTGAAAATGCTATCTTTTTTCCATTTGATGGTTTTGGCTCCTTTGTCAAAAATCAAGTGACCATAGGTGTGTGGGTTCATTTCTGGGTCTTCAATACTATTCCATTGGTCTATCTGTCTGTCTCTGTACCAATACCATGCAGTTTTTATCACTATTGCTCTGTAATACTGCTTGAGTTCAGGGATAGTGATTCCCCCTGAATTCCTTTTATTGTTGAGGATAGCTTTAGCTATCCTGGGTTTTTTGTTATTCCAGATGAATTTGCAAATTGTTCTGTCTAACTCTTTGAAGAATTGGATTGGTATTTTGATGGGGATTGCATTGAATCTGTAGATTGCTTTTGGTAAAATGGCCATTTTTACTATATTAATCCTGCCAATCCATGAGCATGGGAGATCTTTCCATCTTCTGAGGTCTTCTTCAATTTCCTTCTTCAGTGTCTTGAAGTTCTTATTGTACAGATCTTTTACTTGATTTGTTAAAGTCACACCGAGGTACTTTATATTATTTGGGTCTATTATGAAGGGTGTCGTTTCCCTAATTTCTTTCTCGGCTTGTTTCTCTTTTGTATAGAGGAAGGCAACTGATTTATTTGAGTTAATTTTATACCCAGCCACTTTGCTGAAGTTGTCTATCAGCTTTAGTAGTTCTCTGGTGGAACGTTTGGGATCACTTAAATATACTATCATATAATCTGCAAATAGTGATATTTTGACCTCTTCTTTTCCGATCTGTATCCCTTTGATCTCCTTTTGTTGTCTGATTGCTCTGGCTAGAACTTCAAGAACTATATTGAATAAGTAGGGAGAGAGTGGGCAGCCTTGTCTAGTCCCTGATTTTAGTGGGATTGCTTCAAGTTTCTCTCCATTTAGTTTAATGTTAGCAACTGGTTTGCTGTATATGGCTTTTACTATGTTCAGGTATGGGCCTTGAATTCCTACTCTTTCCAGGACTTTTATCATGAAGGGGTGTTGAATTTTGTCAAATGCTTTCTCAGTGTCTAATGAAATGATCATGTGGTTTTGTTCTTTCAGTTTGTTTATATAATGGATCACGTTGATGGTTTTCCGTATATTAAACCATCCCTGCATGCCTGGGATGAAGCCTACTTGGTCATGGTGGATGATTGTTTTGATGTGCTCTTGGATTCGGTTTGCCAGAATTTTGTTGAGTATTATTGCATCGATATTCATAAGGGAAATTGGTCTGAAGTTCTCTTTCTTTGTTGTGTCTTTGTTTGGTTTAGGTATAAGAGTAATTGTGGCTTCGTAGAAGGTATTCGGGAGTGATCCATCTGTTTCAATTTTGTGGAATAGTTTGGATAATATTGGTATGAGGTCTTCTATGAAGGTTTGATAGAATTCTGCACTAAACCCGTCTGGACCTGGGCTCTTTTTGGTTGGGAGACCTTTAATGACTGCTTCTATTTCCTTAGGAGTTATGGGGTTGTTTAACTGGTTTATCTGTTCCTGATTTAACTTCGGTACCTGGTATCTGTCTAGGAAATTGTCCATTTCCTGAAGATTTTCAAGTTTTGTTGAATATAGGTTTTTATAGTAAGATCTGATGATTTTTTGAATTTCCTCTGAATCTGTTGTTATGTCTCCGTTTTCATTTCTGATTTTGTTAATTTGGACACACTCTCTGTGTCCTCTCGTTAGTCTGGCTAAGGGTTTATCTATCTTGTTGATTTTCTCAAAGAACCAACTTTTGGTTCTGTTGATTCTTTCTATGGTCCTTTTTCTTTCTACTTGGTTGATTTCAGCTCTGAGTTTGATTATTTCCTGCCTTCTACTCCTCCTGGGTGTATTTGCTTCTTTTTGTTCTAGAGCTTTTAGGTGTGCTGTCAAGCTGCTGACATATGCTCTTTCCTGTTTCTTTCTGCAGGCACTCAGCGCTATGAGTTTTCCTCTTAGCACAGCTTTCATTGTGTCCCATAAGTTTGGGTATGTTGTACCTTCATTTTCATCAAATTCTAAAAAGTTTTTAATTTCTTTCTTTATTTCTTTCTTGACCAGGTTATCATTGAGTAGAGCATTGTTCAGTTTCCAAGTATATGTGGGCATTCTTCCTTGATTGTTATTGAAGACCAGTTTTAGGCCGTGGTGGTCCGATAGCACGCATGGGATTATTTCTATCTTTCTGTACCTGTTGAGGCCCGTTTTTTGACCAATTATATGGTCAGTTTTGGAGAAATTACCATGAGGAGCTGAGAAGAAGGTATATCCTTTTGCTTTAGGATAGAATGTTCTATGAATATCCGTTAAGTCCATTTGGCTCATGACTTCTCTTAGTCTGTCTACATCTCTGTTTAATTTCTGTTTCCATGGTCTGTCCATTGATGAGAGTGGGGTGTTGAAATCTCCACTATTATTGTGTGAGGTGCAATGTGTGTTTTGAGCTTTAGTAAGGTTTCTTTTACATATGTAGGTGCCCTTGTATTTGGGGCATAGATATTTAGGATTGAGAGTTCATCTGGGTGGATTTTTCCTTTGATGAATATGAAGTCTCCTTCCTTATCGTTTTTGATGACTTTTAGTTGAAAATTGATTTTATTTGATATTAGAATGGCTACTCCAGCTTGCTTCTTCTGACCATTTGCTTGGAAAATTGCTTTCCAGCCTTTCACTCTGAGGTAATGTCTGTCTTTGTCTCTGAGGTGTGTTTCCTGTAGGCAGCAGAATGCAGGGTCCTCGTTGCGTATCCAGTTTGTTAATCTATGTCTTTTTATTGGGGAGTTAAGGCCATTGATGTTGAGAGATATTAAGGAATAGTGATTATTGCTTCCCGTTATATTCATATTTGGATGTGAGGTTATGTTTGTGTGATTTCATTCTCTTTGTTTTGTTGCCAAGACAATTAGTTTCTTGCTTCTTCTAGGGGATAGCTTGCCTCTGTATGTTGGGCTTTACCATTTATTATCCTTTGTAGTGCTGGATTTGTAGAAAGATATTGTGTAAATTTTTTTTTTGTCATGGAATATCTTGGTTTCTCCATCTATGTTCATTGAGAGTTTTGCAGGATACAGTAACCTGGGCTGGCATTTGTGTTCTCTTAGGGTCTGTATGACATCTGTCCAGGATCTTCTGGCTTTCATAGTTTCTGGCGAGAAGTCTGGTGTGATTCTGATAGGTCTGCCTTTATATGTTACTTGACCTTTTTCCCTTACTGCTTTTAATATTCTTTCTTTATTTTGTGCGTTGGGTGTTTTGACTATTATGTGACGGGAGGTGTTTCTTTTCTGGTCCAATCTATTTGGAGTTCTGTAGGCTTCTTGTATGCCTATGGGTATCTCTTTTTTTAGGTTAGGGAAGTTTTCTTCTATGATTTTGTTGAAGATATTTACTGGTCCTTTGAGCTGGGAGTCTTCACTCTCTTCTATACCTATTATCCTTAGGTTTGATCTTCTCATTCAGTCCTGGATTTCCTGTATGTTTTGGACCAGTCGCTTTTTCCGCTTTACATTATCTTTGACAGTTGAGTCAATGATTTCTATGGGATCTTCTGCTCCTGATATTCTCTCTTCCATCTCTTGTATTCTGTTGGTGATGCTTGTATCTACGGCTCCTTGTCTCTTCCTTTGGTTTTCTATATCCAGGGTTGTTTCCATGTGTTCTTTCTTGATTGCTTCTATTTCCATTTTTAATTCCTTCAACTGTTTGATTGTGTTTTCCTGGAATTCTTTCAGGGATTTTTGCAATTCCTCTCTGTAGGCTTCTACTTGTTCTCTAAGGGAGTTCTTCACGTCTTTCTTGAAGTCTTCCAGCATCATGATCAAATATGATTTTGAAACTAGATCTTGCTTTTCTGGTGTGTTTGGATATTCCATGTTTGTTTTGGTGGGAGAATTGGGCTCCGATGATGGCATGTAGTCTTGGTTTCTGTTGCTTGGGTTCCTGCGCTTGCCTCTCGCCATCAGATTATCTCTAGTGTTACTTTGTTCTGCTATTTCTTACAGTGGCTAGACTGTCCTATAAGCCTGTGTGTCAGGAGTGCTGTAGACCTGTTTTCCTCTCTTTCAGTCAGTTATGGGGACAGAGTGTTCTGCTTTCGGGCGTGTAGTTTTTCCTCTCTGCAGGTCTTCAGCTGTTCCTGTGGGCCTGTGTCTTGAGTTCACCAGGCGGGGTGCTGCCCAAGGGCTCTCTGTGGTGGCAGCAACCAGGAAGAACTGTGCCGCCCCTTCCAGGAGCTTCAGTGCACCAGGGTTCCAGATGGCCTTTGGTGTTTTCCTCTGGCGTCCGAGATGTATGTACAGAGAGCAGTCTCTTCTGGTTTCCCAGGCTTGTCTGCCTCTCTGAAGGTTCAGCTCTCCCTCCCACGGGATTTGGGTGCAGAGAACTGTTTATCTGGTCTGTTTCCCTCAGGTTCCGGCGTTGTCTCAGGCAGGGGTCCTGCCGCTCCTGGGCCCTCCCCCACCGGAGCCCAGAGGCCTTATACAGTTTCCTCTTGGGCCAGGGATGTGGGCAGGGGTGGGCAGTGTTGGTGGTCTCTTCCGCTCTGCAGCCTCAGGAGTGCCCACCTGACCAGGCGGTGAGGTCTCTTTCCCACGGGTTCTGGGAGCAGAGAGCTGCTGCGGACCGGGATCCGCGGGCGTGGGACCTCCGGCAAACACAGGACGTGCCCCGTCCTAGATGAACTCTGCCTCTGTGTGTCCCAATCTCACCAGGCAGCTCTCTTGCAGCAGACAAGTTGGTCTTACCTGTGGTCCCGAGGCTCAAGTTTGCTCGCGGGGTGCTGCCCAAGGGCTCTCTGTGGCGGCAGCAACCAGGAAGACCTGTATCAGTTGCACTTTTATTCATGTAGATTTTGTAATGAGAATTCTGGAATTTTGGGTTCTTATAAAAACAGAAGTATAATATTATATGTTTTATTTAAACCCCAGTCTGGGACTACTTCAACCTGTCTTCAGTAGCTGACTATGTTTTGCCTCCTGCTGTAGCAGAGGTATGGTTTTGACAGCTGCAGAGTGTATCTGGAATTATGTGCTATTTTCCCTTCTCAGTGTTTTAGAAGGTGGATGCTTGTTGGTTGTTCAGGGTAGAAGGTTGTGGTTTGTTTGTAGCTGTACTCAAATTTTAAATGTCTTGCATGAAAGCATGAAGCATTTGTTTTAAATATTATGTGAACCATATAGTAACAATAAAAGGTCATAAAACTTAACAGTAAAAATTGCAAATATATAAAAATTGTATTATCTCTAGTGAAGTTAAACACACCTCATAATTCAGAAAAATGCTAACAAACTGGATTTTGGTGTTATGTCCACTGTATCACAGAAAATTTCTATCATTTAATTTAGAAAACTATTCTTGCAACTTAATAAGAAAAATGATAATACTGGTAAAACAAAGTGTCCCAGATACTACTGATTCTTGAGCATGGCTGTGCTCAGTGTCTTTCCAAAAGAGAAAAAAAAAGTACTTATCATTATATATGTACACTGAGAAGCACACATAACAATTACACATTCAGTATGTCCATACCCTGCTGTAGCAACTATTAGTGAAATGGAATTGATATGTATGACTGTTGATGAGACTATTTCCTTCAGCGTATCATTCAAATCCTAAAACTTGCCATTTAGTGTGAGATGAGTGATAATTGCAGAGAGATTCCCTGTGCCGCTGTAAGATGATATATGGATTATGGGGAAAAAAAGAGTCAAGGACAAGAGAGAGAAAGTAAATGTTTGAATGGCATAAATTAAAAAGCTATAGTCATTCCTCTGTCCCTATATGGTTTGTTTCCATTATGTACAACAGAAACAAAATCACAGAAGATAAAGTACCTTATAAAATCAGCACAGTATTTAGATATAACTATCTGTGTCTTGTACAATTCCAATAATCTTTATAATTATTAATGTTCACAGTGTTGTAAATACCTTGGGTAATGAAGAGAAATAAATATATCTACATGAAAGCACATATACATAATTGACTACTTTTTCGATGCAAAATTGACTGAATCATTTCATGAAGAACCTGCACACTGGGATAACTTCTGTGAACATGGAATCTAGGTTTAATGAAGAGCAGTTTTATAAGAAAAAATAGGACATTCATAGGGTTTGCAAAAAATGACAAAATTTTCAAAATAAGAGCTAAAATGCAGGAAAGGAAATACAGTAGAAATGATGGAAAAAAGCAACCAGAATTGAGGGCGGAGACCTGTATAAAGGGATAAAATCCATATTAATTTATTGTACATGAAAGTGTGTGTGTGTGAATGTGTGTGTGTGTGTGTGTGTGTGTGTGTGTGTGTGTGTGTGAATGTTTGAAAGAGAGAGCAAGAGAGAAAGGGACAGAGACAGAGACAGAGAGTGAGTTATACCTAGACAAGATCTGAGATCCAGCTGAAGTTCTGGAAAGCATGAACTGTGTCAATATGGAAACCAATAATGAGGATATACACAGATAACTTTATGATGAATACTTCATTTATATTTTTATAATTTATGAATATAAAAATATTATTTTAACTGTCTAGGATTATAAAATGTCTTTAAACCTAACCCCATACTTTATAAATATCTACCATCTAAAATCTTAAGAGACAAATTCTGCTATATTTCAAGTTTTGCTGTGCTGAATCAGTTAAGTATGATTTTTGTTCTCTGCCTTTGATATTATGAGTCAGTTTTACTAGTGGTTGAAATTATCACACTTGCAATACAGATTTCTTCTGTTATGCAGATGCATCTCTACAATATTGTATGTTATTTATTATTACTATTACCATTTGAAGAGCTGAATTGCTTCTTATTTTACAAATGCATAAATATTTATGTCTTCTATTAGTGGTAGCTATATGCCCTAAGGTTGACAGCTATTACTTATAATACAAAGATGAAAAGCAAAGATAAGGATTTCTTTCTTTCTAGATAACTTTTAAGTATCAATTTCTGTTAAAAGACTAAAGTACAGTCTTAATGGTGGGAAGGAAAGAATAAGTCATTTTACTGTCAGGTTCAGAGATATGGGGATTAGACACATCACAGAATAGAAGTCATGACATTGGCTTGAATCTCACCTCTGTATGTTGCTAGTTGTTTCAGCAAGTAAAATCCATCCTATTTAAATATTCTTTAAGTTGAGGTTCTGATAAAAAGTAAATTTTGGCAGAAACCATACACATTTATGTTGTACTAGTCAGAGGAAGTATATATGTGAAAGTCTTTGAAAAACTGAGAATGTGAGTTAAAGAAGATGAATGCTTCTTCTGTTGTTTAATCTTACTGATTAATAAAAACCCCAATAAAGTAAAATAATGTTTTAAAGCCTTACTCCTAGGCTTTTTGAGTTACAGAAGTGTAAGTACAATTGATAGTTAGGCATCAAAGAGTTTATTAATTGAATATACCCACGCTGGCCTCGAACTCGTGATCCTCCTGCCTCTGCCTCCTTCAGCAAATCCTACCTGCGCATGCCACCAAAACTAAATGACTGATGAAACTGATGTGTTGACAGGAACTGGATATAGATTTCTTCTTAGAGACACAACCAGAGCATGACAAATACAGAAGTGAACGTTAGCAGCAAACCACTGAACTGAGAATGGGACCCCTGTTGGAGGCATTAGAGAAAGTGTGGAAAGAGCTAAAGGGCTTACAACCCCATAAGAACAACAATGCTAACCAACCAGAGCTCCCAGGGACTAAACTACTACTGAAAGACTATACATGGACTGACCCAGGGCTCCAACTGCATACATAGCAGAGAATAGCCTTGTTGGGGCACCAGTGGAAGGGGAAGCCCTTGTTCTTGCCAAGGTTGGACTCCCAGTGCAGGGGAATGTCAGGGGGAGGTGGTAATGGGGTGGATGGGAGAATATCCGTATGGGGGAGGGGGAGGGAATGGGGGGCTTATGGACAGGAAACCAGGAAAGGGAATACCATTTGAAATGTAAATAAAGAAATATATCCAATAAGAGAGAGAAAGAGAAAAAGAAAGAAAGAAAAAAGAAAGAGAGAGAGAGAGAAAGAAAGGAAGGAAGGAAGGAAGGAAGGAAGGAACGAAGGAACGAAGGAAGAAAGGAAGAAAGGATGAAAGAAAGAAAGAAAATACCACAAGCTGTATGACATGCACAAATGTAAACCTGATCTTTGTAGGTTTAAAATATAGGAGCATAGTCATAACTTTTCCTGTAATATTCACACACAAAGTAGCCTCACAGTGCCTCTAGAATTATAATGGTTATGTGTAGTAGAGGAAGAAGAAAATAACTTGATGTTTGGAGAAATCATAAAGAAATCTTTAACTAGAGAAGCCAAAGAAAATCAAAGGCATGTAATTTAATGGAGAAATGAAGTAAAAGAAAGGATTGACTAAGTTTGTCTCATTATTGAGTACAGAATCAATATAGAGATGAAAGAGTATGTTTTATGTGTAAGCCACAAACACTGCTGAGTCATATCATCACTGCAATAACAAGAAGGACAAAGAAAAGATTGTGAGAAATGAAATGAAGTTTACATGAGGACATGACAAGATTTATAAGCACATTAAAAAATGTTGAAATGAGGTAGAAATGGTGCTGTAATTAGAGACTGAGAGTAGTAAAGACAGGTACTATGGTAGTTTACATATAGATTGAAGACTTGATTAAAGTGTACTGATAAATTAATGCATAGACACACAGAAACAGGAGACTGTCTTACAGATTTCAATGCTCAGGGATTTAAAAGAAAAAAAAAACAGAAAATAAAACAGAGTCATGAACTTCCTAAGCTTATAATTCTTGAAGAGTCTTACTGACATTAGAAGCCACCAATATATAAATGCTGTTTGTCCTAGTTGCTAAGAATGTTTTATGAAAAAATAAAAAGAAGTATACAGAAGACAGTAGGTAAAATGAAGTCTATTAGGAAGAAAAACATATTAAGGGTTTTGAAGAAAGAAATCAGGCAAATGTTTTTGCTACATACAGAAATTTAAGATTGGATAAGAATCTATTGATAAAACTCAGTGATCAAAGATTATTGTAGGATTTTAAAATATAAGATTAAGAATCAAGTACATGTAATGAGCAAAGAATATCAATTCCATAGAGCTATGAAATGATTATCACTCATCTATGATAGTGAGACAATGCAATGAAGAGGCTAAATCATTTGTAGTTGGCATTTGGTATTTAGAGCTAGGTCACAATACTTCACTTCAGTATATTAAGCAAATATTCAGGTTTGAGACAAATGTAGATAACCAAGTTATCTGAAATATTGAGACCAGTAAATGTAATTGAAGTTTATCTTTTTTTCTGCATAAAAGTTACATGTTCAGCATTCTCTTATAACAAAAATGAAAATTGGTGTTTTCCCACATATCCCCAGTTACTTGCATAAAACCTGGTGCAATCTACTCCAACAAATTTTGAGTTCATTTCATGTATGACAAGTAGGCTTAGTCATCCAGAGACAACACTGGACATTCTGACAGTGTGAAAGCAAAGTTCTCAATCTAACTGTGTGCAGTATCCACTTATAATGTGCTTCCTTTAACAATAATCACAACACATCATTGCTGTCCTCTTACAACTTAATTTTCCACAAAAGTAAAAAAGGATTTAAAAATTAGTAGAGGATTCTTTTGTTGAAAGCTAAACATTAGGTTTATTTCAGCAGTTTACATCACATAGCATAAATGCACTGTATTTTATGAAATATGTATTTAGTAATATTTAGACAAAGGTAAAGTGAACAAAATGAACCTGCAAATTTTAAGATCATTTGCAATTATTTCATTAAGAAGTCATATCTGAACCCTAGTGAAGTGGTAATGAAGGGAAAATGTGCTGCCAGAACAGGCATTATAGAAAACCTAGAAATTGCCCCTTGGGAGAGAGACCTCACCGCTTGGTCAGGTGGGCACTCCTGAGGCTGCAGAGCGGAGGAGACCACCAACACTGCCCACCCCTGCCCACATCCCTGGCCCAAGAGGAAACTGTATAAGGCCTCTGGGTTCCCGTAGGGGAGGGCCCAGGAGCGGCAGGACCCCTGCGCCTAAGACACCGCCGGAACCTGAAGGAAACAGACCGGATAAACAGTTCTCTGCACCCAAATCCCGTGGGAGGGAGAGCTAAAACTTCAGAGAGGCAGACACGCCTGGGAAACCAGAAGAGACTGCACTCTGTACACACATCTCGGACGCCAGAGGAAAACACCAAACGCCATCTGGAACCCTAGTGCAAGGAAGCTACTGGAAAGGGCGGCACAGATCTTCCTGGTTGCTGCTGCCACAGAGAGCTCCTGGGCAGCACCCCGCGAGCAAACTTGAGACTCGGAACCACAGGTAAGACCAACTTTTCTGCTGCAAGTGACCTGCCTGGTGAACTCAAGACACAGGCCCACAGGAACAGCTGAAGACCTGTAGAGAGGAAAAACTACACACCCGAAAGCAGAACACTCTGTCCCCATAACTGGCTGAAAGAAAACAGGAAAACAGGTCTACAGCACTCCTGACACACAGGCTTATAGGACAGTCTAGCCACTGTCAGAAATAGCAGAACAAAGTAACACTAGAGATAATCTGATGGCGAGAGGCAAGCGCAGGAACCCAAGCAACAGAAACCAAGACTACATGGCATCATCGGAGCCCAATTCTCCCACCAAAATAAACATGGAATATCCAAACACACCAGAAAAGCAAGATCTAGTTTCAAAATCCATATTTGATCATGATGCTGGAGGACTTCAAGAAAGACGTGAAGAACTCCCTTAGAGAAACACAGGAAAACATTAATAAACAAGTAGAAGCCTACAGAGAGGAATCGCAAAAATCCCTGAAAGAATTCCAGGAAAACACAATCAAACAGTTGAAGGAATTAAAAATGGAAATAGAAGCAATCAAGAAAGAACACATGGAAACAACCCTGGATATAGAAAACCAAAAAAAGAGACAAGGAGCTGTAGATACAAGCTTCACCAACAGAATACAAGAGATGGAAGAGAGAATCTCGGGAGCAGAAGATTCCATAGAAATCATTGACTCAACTGTCAAAGATAATGTAAAGCAGAAAAAGCTACTGGTCCAAAACATACAGGAAATCCAGGACTGAATGAGAAGATCAAACCTAAGGATAATAGGTATAGGAGAGAGTGAAGACTCCCAGCTCAAAGGACCAGTAAATATCTTCAACAAAATCATAGAAGAAAACTTCCCTAACCTAAAAAAAAGAGATACCCATAGGCATACAAGAAGCCTACAGAACTCCAAATAGTTTGGACCAGAAAAGAAACACCTCCCGTCACATAATAGTCAAAACACCAAACGCACAAAATAAAGAAAGAATATTAAAAGCAGTAAGGGAACAAGGTCAAGTAACATATAAAGGCAGACCTATCAGAATCACACCAGACTTTTCGCCAGAAACTATGAAGGCCAGAAGATCCTGGACAGATGTCATACAGACCCTAAGAGAACACAAATGCCAGCCCAGGTTACTGTATCCTGCAAAATTCTCAATTAACATAGATGGAGAAACCAAGATATTCTATGAGAAAACCAAATTTACACAATATGTTTCTACAAAACCAGCACTACAAAGGATAATAAAGGGTAAAGCCCAATATAAGGAGGCAAGCTATACCCTAGAAGAAGCAAGAAACTAATTGTCTTGGCAACAAAACAAAGAGAAGAAAAGCACACAAACATAACCTCACATCCAAATATGAATATAACAGGAAGCAATAATCACTATTCCTTAATATCACTCAACGTCAATGGCCTCAACTCCCCAATAAAAAGACATAGATTAAGAAACTGGATACGCAACGAGGACCCTGCATTCTGCTGCCTACAGGAAACACACCTCAGAGACAAAGGCAGACACTACCTCAAAGTGAAAGGCTGGAAAACAACTTTCCAAGCAAATGGTCAGAAGAAGCAAGCTGGAGTAGCCATTCTAATATCAAATAAAATCATTTTTCAACTAAAAGTCATCAAAAAAGATAAGGAAGGACACTTCATATTCATCAAAGGAAAAATCCACCAAGATGAACTCTCAATCCTAAATATCTAGGCTCCAAATACAAGGGCACCTACATACGTAAAAGAAACCTTACTAAAGCTCAAAACACACATTGCACCTCACACAATAATAGTGGGAGATTTCAACACCCCACTCTCATCAATGGACAGATCATGGAAACAGAAATTAAACAGAGACGTAGACAGACTAAGAGAAGTCATGAGCCAAATGGACTTAACGGATATTTATAGAACATTCTATCCTAAAGCAAAAGGATATACCTTCTTCTCAGCTCCTCATGGTACTTTCTCCAAAATTGACCATATAGTTGGTCAAAAAACGGGCCTCAACAGGTACAGAAAGATAGAAATAATCCCATGCGTGCTATCAGACCACCACGGCCTAAAACTGGTCTTCAATAACAATAAGGGAAGAATGCCCACATATACCTGGAAATTGAACAATGCTCTACTCAATGATAACCTGGTCAAGGAAGAAATAAAGAAAGAAATTAAAAACTTTTTAGAATTTAATGAAAATGAAGGTACAACAAACCCAAACTTATGGGACACAATGAAAGCTGTGCTAAGAGGAAAACTCATAGCGCTGAGTGCCTGCAGAAAGAAACAGGAAAGAGCATATGTCAGCAGCTTGACAGCACACCTAAAAGCTCTAGAGCAAAAAGAAGCAAATACACCCAGTAGGAGTAGAAGGTAGGAAATAATGAAACTCAGAGCTGAAATCAACCAAGTAGAAAGAAAAAGGACCATAGAAAGAATCAACAGAACCAAAAGTTGGTTCTTTGGGAAAATCAACAAGATAGATAAACCCTTAGCCAGACTAACGAGAGGACCCAGAGAGTGTGTCCAAATTAACAAAATCAGAAATGAAAAGGGAGACATAACTACAGATTCAGAGGAAATTCAAAAAATCATCAGATCTTACTATAAAAGCCTATATTCAACTGTAGAGGGCCGCAATAACATTCCCAACCACTAGTCGGCGCTGTCTTCCACTGCGCCCCACGTGGTAGGTCAGGATAGACTCCGCCATTGCAAGATGGCTCCAACCTTCGCCGCGCCAGCCGGCCCCCCCCTTTCAGGTAGTTAACTGTGCGCATGTGCAAGAGTGCCTTCCTGCCAGGTCTTTGCCCATTCAGGGGCGTGCCTGATGAGATCATGAGTAAGCAACCAATCAGGTGTGGATGCGTGCTCGTGGGTTAAATAGGCGCGCCTGCGCGGGGCTTCTCCATGAGATAGGAATAAAGTATCAGTCATAACAAGAATTTCTATGTCTCGCGTGCTTCTTGCCGGCGGAAAGTCGAGCGCGGGACATTCAACAAAACTTGAAAATCTACAGGAAATGGACAAATTCCTAGACAAGTACCAGGTACCGAAGTTAAATCAGGAACAGATAAACCAGTTAAACAACCCCATAACTCCTAAGGAAATAGAAGCAGTCATTAAAGGTCTCCCAACCAAAAAGAGCCCAGGTCAAGACGGGTTTAGTGCAGAATTCTATCAAACCTTCATAGAAGACCTCATACCAATATTATCCAAACAATTCCACAAAATTGAAACAGATGGATCACTCCCGAATTCCTTCTATGAAGCCACAATACTCTTATACCTAAACCACACAAAGACCCAACAAAGAAAGAGAACTTCAGACCAATTTCCCTTATGAATATCGACGCAAAAATACTCAATAAAATTCTGGCAAACCGAATCCAAGAGTACATCAAAACAATCATCCACCATGATCAAGTAGGCTTCATCCCAGGCATGCAGGGATGGTTTAATATACAGAAAACCATCAACGTGATCCATTATATAAACAAACTGAAAGGACAAAACCACATGATCATTTCATTAGACGCTGAGAAAGCATTTGACAAAATTCAACACCCCTTCATGATAAAAGTCCTGGAAAGAATAGGAATTCAAGGCCCATACTTAAACATAGTAAAAGCCATATACAGCAAACCAGTTGCTAACATTAAACTAAATGGACAGAAACTTGAAGCAATCCCACTAAAATCAGGGACTAGACAAGGCTGCCCACTCTCTCCCTACTTATTCAATATAGTTCTTGAAGTTCTAGCCAGAGCAATCAGACAACAAAAGGAGGTCAAGGGGATACAGATTGGAAAAGAAGAAGTCAAAATATCACTATTTGCAGATGATATGATAGTATATTTAAGTGATCCCAAAAGTTCCACCAGAGAACTACTAAAGATGATAAACAACTTCAGCAAAGTGGCTGGGTATAAAATTAACTCAAATAAATCAGTAGCCTTCCTCTACACAAAAGAGAAACAAGCCGAGAAAGAAATTAGGGAAACGACACCCTTCATAATAGACCCAAATAATATAAAGTACCGCGGTGTGACTTTAACCAAGCAAGTAAAAGATCTGTACAATAAGAACTTCAAGACACTGAAGAAAGAAATTGAAGAAGACCTCAGAAGATGGAAAGATCTCCCATGCTCATGGATTGGCAGGATTAATATAGTAAAAATGGCCATTTTACCAAAAGCAATCTACAGATTCAATGCAATCCCTATCAAGATACCAATCCAATTCTTCAAAGAGTTAGACAGAACAATTTTTAACTTCATCTGGAATAACAAAAACCCAGGATAGCTAAAACTATCCTCAACAATAAAAGGACTTCAGGGGGAATCACTATCCCTGAACTCAAGCAGTATTACAGAGCAATAGTGATAAAAACTGCATGGTATTGGTACAGAGACAGACAGATAGACCAATGGAACAGAATTGAAGACCCAGAAAGGAACCCACACACCTATGGTCACTTGATTTTTGACAAAGGAGCCAAAACCATCCAATGGAAAAAAGATAGCATTATCAGCAAATGGTGCTGGTTCAACTGGAGTTCAACATGTAGAAGAATGCAGATTGATCCATGCTTACCACCCTGTACAAAGCTTAAGTCCAAGTGGATCAAGGACCTCCACATCAAACCTGATACACTCAAACTAATAGAAGAAAAAGTAGGGAAGCATCTGGAACACATGGGCACTGGAAAAAATTTCCTGAACAAAACACCAATGGCTTATGCTCTAAGATCAAGAATCGACAAATGGGATCTCATAAAACTGCAAAGCTTCTGTAAGGCAAAGGACACTGTGGTTAGGACAAAACGGCAACCAACAGATTGGGAAAAGATCTTTACCAATCCTACAACAGATAGAGGCCTTATATCCAAAATATAGAAAGAACTCAAGAAGGTAGACCGCAGGGAGACAAATAACCCTATTAAAAAATGGGGTTCAGAGCTAAACAAAGAATTCACAGCTGAGGAATGCCGAATGGCTGAGAAACACCTAAAGAAATGTTCAACATCTTTAGTCATAAGGGAAATGCAAATCAAAACAACCCTGATATTTCACCTCACACCAGTGAGAATGACTAAGATCAAAAACTCAGGTGACAGCAGATGCTGGCGAGGATGCAGAAAAAGAGGAACACTCCTCCATTGTTGGTGGGATTGCAAACTGGTACAACCATTCTGGAAATCAGTCTGGAGGTTCCTCAGAAAATTGGACATTGAACTGCCTGAGGATCCAGCTATACCTCTCTTGGGCATATACCCAAAAGATGCCCCAACATATAAAAAAGACACGTGCTCCACTATGTTCATTGCAGCCTTATTTATAATAGCCAGAAGCTTGAAAGAACCCAGATGCCCTTCAACAGAGGAATGGATACAGAAAATGTGGTACATCTACACAATGGAATATTACTCACCTATCAAAAACAACGGCTTTATAAAATTCGTAGGCAAATGGTTGGAACTGGAAAATATCATCCTGAGTGAGCTAACCCAATCACAGAAAGACATACATGGTATGCACTCACTGATAAGTGGCTATTAGCCCAAATGCTTGAATTACCCTAGATGCCTAGAACAAAGGAAACTCAAGACGGATGATCAAAATATGAATGCTTCACTCCTTCTCTAAAAGGGGAACAGGAATACCCTTGGCAGGGAAGAGAGAGGCAAAGATTAAAACAGAGACTGAAGGAACACCCATTCAGAGCCTGCCCCACATGTGGCCCATACATATACAGCCATCCAATTAGACAAGATGGATGAAGCAAAGAAGTGCAGACCGACAGGAGCCGGATGTAGATCGCTCCTGAGAGACACAGCCAGAATACAGCAAATACCGAGGCGAATGCCAGCAGCAAACCACTGAACTGAGAATAGGACCCCCGTTGAAGGAATCAGAGAAAGAACTGGAAGAGCTTGAAGGGGCTCGAGACCCCATATGTACAACAATGCCAAGCAACCAGAGCTTCCAGGGACTAAGCCACTACCTAAAGACTATACATGGACTGACCCTGGACTCTGACCCCATAGGTAGCAATGAATATCCTAGTAAAAGCACCAGTGGAAGGGGAAGCCCTGGGTCCTGCTAAGACTGAACCCCCAGTGAACTAGACTGGTGGGGGGAGGGCGGCAATGGGGGGAGGGTTGGGAGGGGAACACCCATAAGGAAGGGGAGGGGGGAGGGGGATGTTTGCCCGGAAACCAAAGAATTATTATTAAGTATTAAATAAATTTAAAAAAAAGTAAACCTAGAAATTGTAGCTCAGGGAAGTGATAAGGGAGAAAAGTCTTCTATCGTTGTCTTGGCTTATGTTTCCTTGTTTCAGAATGCTGGGTATATCCCTTAAATCTTAGTCATTTCCATGGGAAAGAGATAAAACAGAGTTAAGTGGTTTAATGTGTAGAGAGAAGGGGGGGCATTGGAACTTAAATTTGCAGTAAAAGTAGTACTTCTCATGCCAAAGCCATTAATATAAGCCCTTAGTAATAGAAATGATCAAATTTATATTTACTGATAAAGAAGAGACTGTTGAAGACTCTTGTTTGAAATTACAGAACAAGTATTTGCAAAACCTAGAATGGAGAATATATTAAAGAAGAATGTGAAACACACCTTCTTATTTAGACATCTTTACTCACCATTGTAAGAAAACTATCCTAGCTGAGAATTCATAACTCTGCCCCAAACAGATATTTCCTTTGAGTGAAACCTTTCAGGGTATAGAACATTGAACCTCATCTGTCAATTGGCTGATATATAGATCAATAATTAAATGCACCAACATGAAAAAATAAGTTAATGAGTCTCCCAAAATGTGTACTTTTCAAGCATATAATGCTAGTTTACCATTCACAGTGTTGATCTGAAAAACGTCACTTTCTAAGATGTTTCAAACTGTTCATCTAAGCCAAATAAAGCTTTCTTCTTGAACGTAATGCAGGAAAATTTAGAAATTCTAGTATACTTCATTTTCATACTCACATATGGGTTATTTTTCATATATTTTTAGGTTTCCTATGCCAAAAGGTAGAAAGCTCCATTAGAAAGTTCCCTCTTATAGAAAATGTTAAGGGGTTGTACAAAATCTGAGTTGTCTGCATGAGCCTTTTTCTTGCACATACTACAAAAATTATATATACTGTATAATATATTACATAATATATAATAATTATATAAGATCAGAAGCAGATTGTTGTTATGCTTTCTTAAGTAGAATATTTTTATGGAATGAGTATATAATTTACACATAAGGTAACTAGGTATCTAAAAATTCCCCCCAAAAATAAAATGAGTATCATTAGTACTTATTATTTATATATACAGAGATTTTAGAGTTCTATACATAAGTTTTAAGTGAGATTTTCCTTCTTTATAAACTTTGGTAGATTTTGTAATAGGGAGTCATAACCTTAATTATATAATGAATATAAGGTTACTATTATTAGAACAACATCTTAACAAACAATCAATATTTATTAAACCTAGGTAGGCCTCATGACAACAATAATATGGGAGATAATCTAATATTAAGGTGACAAAAAACATATCTGGGGGAGTAAAAGTATACTGAAGATTTCGAACAAGTAAAAGAATGATTAAATATTCTGGGAAGAGTTTCCCTGATTTGTAAGGAAGAGAGAGAGTAAATATTGACAGACCTGTGAAGGATAGGGGCTCTGTGAGGAATCAGAGGTGGCAACATAAGCAGCCTGTGTGAAGGCATAGCTCTTGAATCGAGGCTTAGGAGATGAAGAAGTTTGCTCATAGCCCTGTGCTAGACTGACTGTGATCTGGAAGTAGGTTGGAGAAGAAAAGGCGAGAGAAGAAGAACAATGCGGTTAATAATTGGGAAGGACTTCTGTCAAACTCACTAGAAAACAGAACATTAAATTTAAATGTTTGAAACATTTAACATTAAGCAAACCAATGACAGTAAAATCTAACATATTTTAATGGGAGAAATTAACGGTTTTTGTCTTTCAAAAAAGGAAAAAAACAGTGAGAAGATAACAAGGGTAGGATTTAGCACTCAGTTTCCACAGGGACATAACTCTAGCAGGTCTATACAAGATTTTAAGATTTGGCAAAAATGGGCACCCAAAAGCAATTTCCTCTGAAACCAAAGTAAATAAAGCCAGAATTCATCAGGTCGATAACTTGGTATGGACTGAAGCTTTCATGAGCATAAAAATAGAACTAGCTTAGGAGACTGAAAAATTAGGTCCAAGAACTTTACATTCCTTCAGCAAAATGTTGCTAAAGGCTTTCTCAACATTGATTTTCTTTAAGAAAATAAGATGCCCAGGATACCTACTTTTGAGAATGATAAAAAACTAATTAGTAGAATTCCTTTGTACTTATCACAACAATGAAACCGTTTTAGCATATACACATATATATTTTTAATTTAATAGATAATAAACAGGTTTTAAAATGTGTTATTTAAAATCTTTCCTCTAATAATCAAAACAATTAATTCATAAAATCACTACTACATATTTAAAATGCAGTTTTAAATAAAAAGCTTCCCTTTATCTTGTATTGACTTTCTGCACTTTACCATGATTGACAGCAAATCTGTTTAATGCATATGTGAAATTTTCTTTAATTTTATATCACTTTATACAATACAAACACAATATGGTATGTATTATAAATTGGTTTAATACCATACATACTGACAGATATATATGTAATAATGTTGTATGAAAATAATACTGTATGTATCACATGAGATTTACGAGGTTTATATAGTCTTCCACGTATGAAATGCTATGCATATAGGAATACTTCTACATACATAAAAGTATATACATTATATACATGTGTGTGAAAGTGATACCTAACAATTAACATAAAATTAGTAACCTCTCTCATATTAGTGGTCCCACTTTACCTGTTGAGAATAATGCATCTGGTGATGTAATTGAAAATGTTCTTCTCTAGTCACTTTTGATGGCCTGGGTAACATTTCCACTTCCCGAATGGCTTCAATGCTCACTTGTTGAGGCAAAACTTGAAAGAGTGATGTGATGTACATTAAGATGGACTTCTTATCTGGATAAGTGGTAGCAACATCTGTAAGCACATTAACAGCACACATCAATTACTGGTTTCTATATTTGAGACTCTGAAAGGGTAATGAACAAATCAATGTTACAGGAAGAAGACAGATTAATGAGTACTTGTTTGTCCATGAACATCCTCTAGAGACTAATTAGAACATGATAATCAGGCCTAAAATGTCCTTGCAACTTGGCAAACCAATGAGATGAGCACTAAAGTTAATTTCTTTTTCTTGTTCACATAAAAACTTCATTCTATAATACTTTATTTCCTAAGTGAAATTGCCTAAACTAGCTAATCTAAGTGAGTAGTTTTCATTAGATAATAAACTATTTTTAATTACATTTCCATCGTATGGAAAGTTATATTGGTATGTTAATTAAAATTTTGCATTTATAATTAAATAATTGTAGGAAATGTTCAATGCTTTAAACCTCCTCATCACTTTTTCTCTTATAAATTTATATACAGAATGAAACGTCCCTGTCTTAAAATGAACCATGTATATTCCAAATAAAAATGAAAATAACATCAGCCTTGGCTATTTAGGAATCTCCATGGGACCCCTCAGCCATCAATTTTACAGAATGAAACACAGTCCCCCACTAGAAGCCTTGTCTGGCTACATAAGATGGATGATTCAGATTCCATATCCTCCAGTACTAGGATTCCTAACCTGGGTCATCCTTATGGATTCTAGGCTGATGCTAAAATAGGCTCATTGTCAGACAGCATCCATGAAACTTACTGAATATAAAGACATCAAGCTGGTGCCTGCAAGAGCCTTTAGCCTTGTGTTCCAGTCTTTTTAGCATAGGAAAGCACTCTGTAAGCTATGGAAAGAGAGACCTGGACACCAACCCAACCACAAAACCTTTAACGTACAATTTATACTGCCTATAAAATGTGCTGGGGCAATGCTGGTGTAAAACATATGAGAGTTGTCATCCAATGTGTGGTTTAAGTTAAGGCTCATTCCATGAGATGAAGCCTAGGCCCTGCATTGCCTCAATAGCCAGGAACTAGAGACTGGTTTGCCCAGACACCTAGGATAGAACCAAACACGACTGGCAAAAAAAAAAAAAATCAGTGAAATGATTCCTAATGATACTCATGGATTATCGTCTTGTCCATTCAGAATCAGAGAAGCTTCCTCTCTCTCTCTCTCTCTCTCTCTCTCTCTATATATATATATATATATATATATATATATATATATATATATATGCAATTAGCTTGGTGATTTTTCTGGAACTCATACCAGTGGGAAGGGTATGTCTCTGAATCTTTTTCCTGCTCTTGAAACTATTGTACTAATTTTCGGTTTCCTTTTCCAACCTCAAATGCCTTAGAGATATAGGAATAGTAGGATAAAAGGGTAGATTATTCAATCTCTTTTTAGACTAAAGAGCATTAACAAACTAAACATTTTAAGTTCAGTATGGACTTTGTGTTTAATGCATATCTAAGATTAGATTTGACCCAATCCTTTTATAGCAATTGCACTTATGCAACTCATTCTAAAACATAATATGAATCTTAGATTACTGTCTAGGCAGAAAGCAGTCTCTGTCATTTCTACAGTTTTAAAAGTGATGTTTGGAAACATGGCAATGCTGGGCAATAAAAGGTATTTCAGAGGTTTAGTAGCACACACTATATGTCCTATAAAGGAATCAGACATAGAAATGAATAATAGAATACTTGGAAATCAGCCTTCATATACATAGTCCTTTAATTATGTACAAAGTTTCCAATGCTTAATTAACAAATCGATGAGAAAATTATATATAAATATGTAAAAAAGAAACTAAATGCCTATCTCTCACATTTGGCCCTAAGTAGGATATTTATATTACCCCCTGCAAATCTCAAGGCACATTGCAGAACATGCAGCACAGAGTTAAGGGCCAAAGTTTGAGAATCAATGTTGTATCTTACAGACATGGCATAACCATTCCACTCATAAACTAACTGCAGCTTCCATTAGCAGACGAACCTCAGAAGATTGATTTAGTCGCCATTCTTTCATGCATGGATGAAGGAAAAATGAGGCTACACTTCTTACTGAGGGACTATTAGCAGTTAATGCGTGGTGGAAAAAAAATCATGTCATTCACTTCAATGATGTAGCCCCTAATAAGTCACCTACGATACATCAAGTAAGCCCAACTTGTGTCCATAAAAAGAATCCCAATTAAACATAGTGGGCCAAACTTGAAAAAAACATCAAAGTATGAGGCTTTTGGGGGGGATTATACAGGTTTGAGCTGTAGAAATAGAATAAAAGAAAAAAACAGAGGGATAAAAGAAATGCAATATATATAGTATGAATTGTGAAAGCATTGTGAAAATATCAAAGTTCATTGTTTGAAGCACTTCTAGTCAAGCATGAAGACAAGAGTTTTGATCCCTTGAATCCAGAAACCACATAAAATGTCTGGTAGTTGTGGTAGTTCATCTCTAAGTACAGACTCACGAAGGCATAATAGAGTATATCCAGGGAAATTTGGTAGCAAGACTAACCACATGCTTGGTCTCTGAATTTGATGGAGAGACCTAGCCATAATGAGTAACACAGAAGAGTAATTAAAAATAATCATGGTCAAGAAATTTGGGTCTCTGAATGAATAGGCTCATATGAACACTGCTGCCCCCTCCCACAAAAATGCTTTCACACACACACACACACACACACACACACACACACACACACACAGACACACACAGACACACACAGACACAGAGGAACACGGAATATATACATGAAAAGGAAAACATATAAAACATGTAAACAAATCTGCTCAAATGAATCAATATGTCTAATGTACAATCAAATAGAAGAAATTACAAGTAATACTTCAAGATCTAGGTCCAGGCAATGGCTTTCTGGTTCAGATTCAAGAAAATAGAACATAATTGGAAGAACTGACACACATTGAAAATCTTCAGGAGAGCAGAAAAGACTACACAATGAAGGGAAAACTTACAGTAAACAAAAGAGTTGTTCTTCATCCAACATACAAAGCAATGGTTACTTTTGAATAAGACTGTAATACTATAAAAACTTTTCAAAAGTAAAACTAGTATGTGAAGAATGGATTTATGGATAGAAATGGGAGAAACAGGAGGGAGGCATTATCTTCAATGTAAACAGGCAGTGTCAGTGTTACTGACTGAAAATAGTAAGGGGGCAATGAAGTGAAAGGGATATTGATAAACATTCTTTAAAAATGACAAAAAGTGATATCATTCAATTTTCAACTCCCTTTTTAAAAGGACTAATAAATTTAGGATAAAATGAAGGAGAATGCAAAGGAAGATAGGTGGTCATTGATGGTTCTGTAGGTACTATAGCAAGTATCAACTAATAAAGAGAAACTTCCTGTCTCTGGGATTGTTATCATGTTTCAAAAGCAATGGTAATCACTCCCTTCTGAAATTTTCCTAGGCTCGAGTCAATTTGCTCCAATAAACCTTAAATTTATAATGGAAATTCATTAAGAACAGAATTAGTGCCTGAGTAATCAGGTTTAAAAGCTGAATTGAGCCTCACCCAATTGTGAATATTGTCATATCCTCTGACCTGTTCCTTCCCCTCAAAACTTGGAAATAACCTCCTTAATAGGCAAGCACTCTACCCAGAGCTACTTGTCTGGCTCTGAAATATCCTGATTTCAAGGACTGGTTGAGCAATATCATTTTTTTCTTATGAGAGTAAGTAATAAAGTAAGCATTGTGCTTTTGTTTCTGATGTCTAGGGATAACTTAATTATTTGGTGTAATTGAATTGGTGACATTCATTTGTACTTGGAAATTAATTACTGAGAATTTGTTAGATATGAGCAGAGTTCATTTAAATGAGAAATTCTGAATTTAGATCTAGACTTCTTAAAAACACAGCTCTTAAATGCATGTGTGTGTGTGTGTGTGTGTGTGTGTGTGTGCGTGTGTGTGTGTGTCTGTGTGTATGAAAAATCTTTTGCTTCAATTCCCTTATCTATGAAGTAAAATGCCATCTTCATCTAATCATAGTGTGAGAAAAAAAACACAGGAAATGTTCAGAAATTTAAATCAAACTTCATATAAATTTGATAAAAATTTAAAATATTTCTTAACAAACAAAACTATTTACTATTTGTTCATATAAAAGTAAGCAGAACTTCCCAGATTATTTCAAGACTGAATATATTGTTGAGTAGGATATTATAGAGATATTCAAATATAGGCTTTATAGAATACTTAATAGTATATTTATACCAGTATCATAGTACATTAAACAATATAATTTCTAATTTATTTTTGGTTCTCTACAATTGTAGAGATGAAGATTATCCATCCAATAATATTTCTATGAATGAAGTGATATATTGTTAGATGAAAATAACTATCTACTTTATCTTATCTCATATATGCTTACTATTTAGTACTCACAATCTTATAGTTAGGTAATTATATTTTACATTGCAATGAATGAATCTGCAAAGATCAAATGAGATGTAACAAAAATTACATAAATTTAATCTTCATCATCCTCACACCCTTGAAAAGTCAATGACATTGGTATAAAAATGATGCCTTCAAAGACTCAAAACCAAAATACTATTCCTGTCTTGGGCAGTCAAATTCTGGAATGTATGATTAGTCAGCTGCCAAATATAACCTTGAAATACATCTGGGAAATCTACAGAAATGTCTAGACCATCCAAATCAAAGACTAAATTTCTTCTCATGGAAATGAAGACATTAAAATAATATATTTTAATATCTATCACATTTAAAGAACCAAGATTTTAAAGATAACGTATGTATAAATGTGCATGATGGCACAGCCTTCTTTTTAAGAAATGATTTATTTATTTAATTAAATTGGGGGATATCATTCAGACACCATCATCAGAACAAATTGGTAGAATTTTCCAAAGAGTTAATCAAAGGAAAAAAACAACAAACAAACAAACAAACAAACAAGGCAAATAATGAGTCCAGTATTCAAAAGAGAAGAGGCATGGATAAACTAGGAAAACTGTATGGTCAGATAACCTTAATGTAAAACTGTAAGGACATATATTGTAGCTAAATTAAAATTGGTGGTTGCAAAAATATCAATTCACATTGATATAAATGCCAAAAACAACCACTAAAGAAAGAATTGGCCTATCATTTGAAATTTCCAAATGTCTAAATCTTTGCTAAAATGGAATAAATTCTAAATAATAAAGTTGGCAGCATGTAGACAACATCAGGGCATTAACTAAATCATTAAGGAATTCAATTGTTTTCGATTTTAACCTTTTATATTTGGTGCCACTTTCAAGATATGAGTATTTTCCTTTTTCAAGTCACTAAATGACAATGCACAACAAAATGAAAAATGATTTTATGTGCAGGTGCTCTGATTTTAAATTCCTTTGCATTCTGAAAAAAATTGCTTTCAGAAGACTATGCTATAATTAATCTATTTTTAGTATTTTGTGCACTGATGCTATCATTTGCTTCTCTCCATTAATAACAATGTTTACCATTAGAGGACTATAAAATATAGTTGTGAAAATAATTTGCACCGATAAAATGACTCAGTTTCCTAAATAACACTGATTAAAACAAAGCAATGGCTTTTACTTATTTCTTCTTTTAAACACAAAACTATTCTCAATACGCTTATGATGCAGCAAGAAAAAAGTATCACCACCATACTGCTACAACACATAGAAAACAGTAGCTCAAAATGTATAGTGCTTAATAACAGAAAGACAGGATGGAAATCAATACACTTAAAAGTTTCTCCATTTGGGGAGGAAAACAGATTCTACATTTGTGTGCATGTATGTGCGTGTTCTCTCTCTCTCTCTCTCTCTCTCTCTCTCTCTCTCTCTCTCTCTCTCTGGTGTGTCTGTGTGTGTGTGTGTGTGTGTGTGTGTGTGTGTGTGTGTACACATGTGTGTTGTAAGTGCATATTTGAAAGTCAGACAACAAATTGAGAGAGTTGGTCCTTACTTTAAACTATGTGGGTAATAGAGATTGAATTGAGTTCGTTTGGCCCAGTGGCAAGATCCCTGTCCTTTCAGCTATATTGCTGTCTTTATAAAGGACTCTGCTTTAAAAACTATTTAGTTATTTTCACTAGTAGCCAAAATTCCATTCTGATAATCATTAATATACAAGCACAATCAAAATATCATGTATTTAATTTTTAAATAATGATATCTAGTAATGGTACTATATTAAAATATGAAAAATATATTAATTTAGTTAACATTGTTGGAGGGTACATCATGAAAGTTGGAGATAGAGATAAAAATAAATGTTCACAAAAAACAATTATATATTCTTTCTGCTTCCTCTTCTATGACATCTTTTGAGCTTTAGTAAGATGGATGACAAAGGCATCCTATTTAGGGCAGAACATTAACAGACTACCTTCTGTACTTGAGATGGCTATTGATTGCACAGATAAACTCACAGCTGCTGAGTTTACTAGCCCAGGACCTGCACAATACCAAGCCAAATAAAATTGTAGAAGAAAAGGAAGAACAAATGTGGCCCCATCCTTAACTGACAATTTATTTGATTATAACAACTTCTAAGAAAGAAGCACTCTATGAAGAGGTGACCAGTGGTAGTTTTACAATACTAAGTGGTCTTCTAGCGGAGAGATCAGAATAAAGTTTGTTATCATCTTAATTTCAGATATTTATAGAACAAATAATGAACAGCAACAATCACAAAAATATTAGTTAAATGGAAAATCTCATTCAAATGGATATTCCATGTTTCTTTTTTTAGATATATTTCTTTACTTATATTTCAAATGGTATTCCCTTTCCCAGTTTCCTGTCCAAAAGCCTGCATCCCCAGCCCCTCCCCCATATGGATGTCCCCCCCATCCACCTCCCTTACCATCCACCCGACATTCCCCTGCACTGGGGGTCCAACGTTGGCAGGCCCAAAGGCTTCCCCTTCCACTAGTGCCCCAACAAGGCTATTCTCTGCTACATATGCAGTTGGAGCTCTGGGTCAGTCCATGTGTAGTCTTTGGGTAGTAGTTTAGTTCCTGGGAGCTCTGGTTGGTTAGCATTGTTGTTCTTATGGGGTTGCAAGCCCCTTGAGCTCTTTCAATCCTTCCTCTAATCTATGTTTCATAACATATCTTATATTGGAAAAGTTCTTCAATGAAGAAATACTGTTCTTGAGAAAATAATCTCAATGAAATATTGTGTCCATAAGTTTCTAGCTTAATAAAAATTTAAAAAGTTAAGCATTTTCATAAATTACTCAATGAGAGTATACCCTGTTAAATTACATTTATAAAATTTTCAGTCATTGCAAATATCAGAACAGTTTTTCACTATATACCATCTAAAACTGGAAGAACAGAAATTCAATTGACCCGACAATTTGAAGCTGATTAGTCATTGTCAGACTATTGAAATATTTCTACTTTCTTACAATTCTCTCTACATGCCTATTGTAGGAAGAACAATTAAAGTTACCACCTGAGAAAGAAATATTTTGACATTTAACTCTGTTTCCTTAATTGTCACCTGCTGGTATAGTACTTTGCTTTTGAACTAACAAAACAGACTTCTTTCTTCACTACTTCTATAAAAAGTATGTAAGTTTGAGTAGTAAACTCAGGTCCTTTATTCTTAGCTACAACAAAATATTTTATTTCTATAATTGAATTTTCATAGTATTTGATATAATAATTCATAAGCAATAAGGTCAGGATGGTGATGTTTATTTCAAGTGACACAAATTTAGTTGGTTATTATGGTTCTATCTGGTATGTGTTTGGATTTGGAAATATGTCCAAGAGTAAAGCAATAGTAAACTAAATATGTCAATGATTATTCGTGTAAGTCAGAAACTAAATAAAAACTAATCCTTTAGAAAGAAGTATCTGATAGTATACTATATAACACACACTATCAGTAGTGTTCTAGTATCAGATATCAAATGCTACATTAGTTGGAGTGGTACAAAGCTTAACAAAGTCACATACAAAGTTCCAAAATTATAATATGATGAATAGTAAATGATACTTTCTTGAACTACTTCTGAGTTTTAGAATCATTAAACAGAAACATAATAGAGGACTGCTGGGATTCATATAGTATCTAAAGCATGAATGGAAACATAGTGATGAAATACAGTGAATACACTTGCAATCTTTAGCACATATTAAGTAATGGATGTACTCTGCTTTTGACAGTATTAACACAATTTTATTTGTGCATGGTTTGAGGTTTTTAGGCTTCCACTAATGTAATTAGATGTTCCCAATTATGAAAACAAAAATATGCATGAATGATACATATCTTGCCAACTAAAATATAATTTAAACTTCACAGAAACAGATAATCAAAATCAGAGCATCAGCAGAGAAAAATAGGAGTGCCAGAGAGAGTTAAGTACCAAAATTATAAACAAAGCAAAACTGAAGGCAATAAAAATGACCCGTGGCTCCAAATGCATATGTAGCATAAGATGGGCTTGCTGGGCACCAACGGAAAGTGAACCCCTTGGTCCTGCCAAGTTTGGAACCCCAGAGTAGGGGAATGTCAGGGGCAGGAAGGGGGTGGATGAGGAGAGGAACACCCTTATAGAAGAAGGGGAGGGATAGGGGGTTTATGTCCAGAAAACTGGGAAAGGGAATAACATTTGAAATGTAAATTAGTAAAAATATCCAATAAAAGAAAGAAAAATAATAAAATAAATGACAACAAAATCAATGGTGTCAAAAGTCAAAAGAAAATCAAAAGACTGGTTTTACCAGTTACAAACCATTTTATTTACAATGATAATCTACCTGCAAGACATGCTAGAGAAACAGTGGTACTTAGCTTGTGGGATTAATCAACCAATATATATTTATATTTCAAGTCCACTCCATGGGATTGGACCCATCCATGTGACTGCTCAGGTGACCTAGAAACTGTGACCAGATAGACCATGGACCTAGGGGAAAACAAAATTCTACTGCTCCGCTAAAGGAACACAGTCATAAAATGACTCCCAAGGACATTTTGCTGCACCTATAAATCAGTGCCTTGCTCAGCCATCATCAGAGAAGTTTCCTCCTGCACTAAGTATATGGGAACAAATACAAAAACCCATAGCCAGATAATATACAGATAGTGAGCAACCTTGGAACATTCCTTCCTAGGTGCTATGTCTCCATCAAAACTCTCCTGCTCATAGCCCAGTGAATCATGTGGAAGAGGAGACAGAAAGACTTCAAAAGCCAGAGAGCATTTAGAACAAAAGGAAACAAAAAGGAAATAAGGTCTCTATACACAGACCAGCAGACATATGAACTGACAGAGACTATAGCAGTATATACAGACATGTTTGTGTGCTGAGAGAAGTGGACACAAACTACCATCTTTAATCCAGAAGTTATCTTTAATTGATAACCACTCCCACAGACTCACTGGGGACACATATCAATCTTAAGGGCAGGCTCCATGCCTAGCAGTAGATGGTCAACAAAAAATGAACTGAGTGGCATCAGCTGGAGGTTATTTCTCTCAGAGTTTCTTAAAAACAAACAAACAAACAAACAAACAAAAAACCTTGTACACACATTCTGGCTCTGATTTTGTGCTTTTTATATGATTCCTTTGTATGTGTCTGCATATATAGGAAGTGTCCCATTTTGTTTTTTTGTTTTAGCTTTATCATATAAATTTTTATGTGTTTTGCTCTTTAATGAGAGACAAAAAAATCATTGTGGATTTTGATGGAAAGGGAGGTTGAAAGGATCTCAGATGAGTTGGTGGACACGAAGCCATCATCAGAACATATTGTATAAAAAAAACCCTATATTCAATAGAAAAGTAATTAGAAATAAATACGTAGTGTTTTATAAAACTTGCATATAGTGTATAATAATATATTCTATTGGATACTCTATTGAATTTTAAGAATATGGATATTTACTGAAAAGGACTCCATATGTGCAAAACAGTGAGAAGTAATAAGGACAAATGAGTGCTAAATTGTTTATAACACATATTGCCTAAATTTTTATGACTCCCTTTTTGTCTCTTGGGTTCTGAAAGGTGATTAAATAGATTAAATTGTTAGCTATGTAGAATCCAAGATTAACCTCCTCACTCTCTCTAAAATCCGTAATTTTCCATTTATCTCTATTTCTTCATATAGACATATCATTTATGTGTCATACAATGACAGTATGGTTGATATAGTTTATGCTTTTCCACCATTTCTGAATCTTTCCATTTGGTTGACTAACAAATATCTAGATGTTTCTGTGTCTAAAAGCTTGCATATATCTACTTTTCTCTATGACCACTATTACTATCTCATCCAAGACATAATCCTCGTCTTTTGGGATCAATGTGTCCAATCTTGACTGTTTTCATACCTCTGCATCATTTTGTGTTCAAGAACCATCATTAACTTTTCAAATCACAAATTAAAATTTAATGACCTCACTCTTGAAGCTTTTCTAAATCTCAACATTTTTTAATAAATCACCACTTCTTCCATGATGCTCTGATCCATGATTAATGTAACATGATATGCTGATTGTACAGCAATGGCATTTCTCTGACTCTTTGCCCACTAACTTAGAGATTATTTACTTATTTACTTTATTAACTTAGAGATAATGTCTTTGTGTCATAAGAGAGGCTCTTGTTACATCTCTTGGTCTTCGCTCTTTCTTTTCATTTGTTTATTTGTTTATTCATCTCTCATATTTTACATCCCAACAACAGATTCCTCCCCTTAGATCCACTTCCCTTCAGAAAAGAGTAGGCATCACAGGGACATCAAACAAATATGGTCTAACAAGTTACAATATGGCTATACACAGACCCTCATATCAAGTCTTGACAAGGCAACGTATTAGAAGGAAGAGGAGTCAGTCACAAAAATAGAGAAAAAGAGTCAGAGACAGTGACTCTTTCACTGTTAAAACTCCCACAAGAACAGCAAGCTATAGAAACATAATGTATATGATGTATATGCAGAGGGCATAAGTCAGGCCCATACAGGCTCTCTGATTGTCATTTCAGTCTCTGTGAGCCCTCATATCCCAGATCATTTCATTCACTGGGCCATATTCTTGTGGTACCCTTGATCTCTCTGGCTCCTGCAACCAGACCTCCTTTTCTGTGTGATTCTGCAAAGTGCTTAAAGTGTGGCTATGGGTCTCATTATCTGCTGTTATCATTGTCAGTTGCTAGATGAAGCATCTCTGATAACAATTATGCTAGACTCCAGTCTATAAGCATTGCAGAATATCATTAGGAATCATTTCATTGAATTTAGTTTTATCCTAGGATTCTGGGATATTCATTGTCTGACTGTTGGCTCTCCAGAGTGTCAAGCCTGGGCTCAGTCTCATGGCATGGATCTCAAGTTAGACTACTTGAACAAATTCTGTGCCACATTTACTCCAGAAAGAAAAAATATAGTTAAGAGGATTTCTGGCTGGGTCTGCATCCCAGTCAAACCACTGGAAGCCTTGCCTAATTTTAGATGATGGCCAGTTCAGGCTCCAAATCCCCTGTTGCTAGGAGTCTTCACTAGGGTCATTACTCTTATTTATACCTTCATGTAAAATATTTATCCAAAATGTTTTATAATTTTGATAAACTGATATCTATTAAATCATAGTTCACAACAAAATTCCTCACAAATGCATTTGTTAGTCACTTTATTTCAAGAAGCCTAAACTGAAGCCTTTCCACTATTTCACATGGACTCATTTACTTTATGATACCTGGCCTGACATTTTTATTTCTCTGTTAATATACTTATTCTTTCTGTCATAGGAAGAATAAACTGATACCTTGTAATAGTATGTTTTGGTCAATAATCAATGGCACATAATATGGCAGATGATAGCAATGTCTTCTCTCAAAAATGGAATTATATTGGTAGTAATATGCCAGGACAACAAATGCTTTATACACCTGTGGTGACGCTGATATATCCAATTAAACACCAACTGGCAGGTGCAGAAACATTCAATTATAGAATGTGTATTGGGTAATTGTGAGAGTCTATGGCAGCAGTTTGTGTATTTGCTATATGTTCTGGTTAGAATGTATTGTCAATTTGATGCTACCTAGAGTTACCTGAGCAGATAAAACCCCAACTGAAAAGTTGACTGAAACAGAAAAATCTATAGTCATCTCTGTGAGAGATCATCTTGGTTGATTTTAATGTGGGAGGGCCCAGGCTACTATGATGACAACATCCTAAGCCGGTGGTCCTAGTCTGCATAAGAAATCTGACTGAGCATGAGCAAGCCAGTAAGCATCCTTCTTCAATGGTTCCTGCCTTGGGGTCCTAAACATATTTCCATTAGTGATATGATAGTGAAAGACTATTACCTTGAAGTGCAAACTGCAATAAACCTTTTCCTCCCTGAAGCTATTTTTGATCAAAGTGTAAGCACAGGAGTGGAGATCAAATGAGACACTACATTATATATTAGTGTTTGTTCCTTCGATGAAAAATTAAGTTCACTACAAAGTAGTATGATATGTTATTCTGGCAGGAGACTCATGTGTACTGTACACACTGCATCCCTGAATTGTATCAAGAGAACAACCTTAAGAGATATACAAAGAATATCTAGGTTTGCACAATTATATTACCGATTCCACACTAACAATATCACTTATCAATACATAGATCAGAAAGTATTCACATAATTAACTTAGAAATATCTATTATTAGCACCACAAAGCAGGAAGTTTCTTTGAATTATTTTCCCTCTGTCCATTGAATAGCATGGACTGAATATTCTTTATATTAAAATAGCTGATGAGTGAATAAAGTTAATTATCATTGCTTAAAATGAAAGTTCACTATGACAGTCATCCATGAGCATAAAGTTAGATATGTACTGAAAATTATGAACTAGTGAATTGGAAGAAAGCACAGGAACAAGCAGCATTTATCTCTCCACACAATTATGTGAAGGAGATGGTTTAATATTTAATCAATTTCTATTGAGCATCAGTTACAGACAAAGAATTTTTATAGCCTTTCCCCATTTAATCTCCAGTACTCTCTTGTGAGTTAAGAACACTGTTCAAGGTCATACTGCCAGTCAGCAATTGTCTGATTAAAGTGGAAAATAATAGACTCCTGCTTTTCTACTCCCATTTTCTCATTTTGTGGCCTTAGATGAAGCTAATCAGGAGAGCCAGTGCTTCTTACCGCATCCTAAAGCTTTTTCTTAAAGTATTGCTCACACTTTTGAAAAAATGGAGTTTGATTTGAAGAACACCTCTTGTTTAATTAATTTCATCACATTTTTGTGAGAAGGAAAAACATTAATTTCTAAATTTGTGCATATTAATAGGTTAAGCAAGATGCCTATGAGGGATGACTAAGTTAGCACACCTTAATCTTAGATGGAATATACCCAAGTTCAATAGCTGTTTTACTCATTTCTCCAACTGATGCCTTACATACATTACAAAATAGTACAGTGGATCACATCGAACATTTTGAAAAATCATATTGACTGATTATATATATATATATATATATATATATATGTACTCAAGTACTCATATTCAAGAAGAAAAAGTGGAAGGATTAGAACTTATATGAAGAAGCATAGTTCTCAAAAGTGTTCCACTGCATCTGCATTCCTGGATGCAAAAATAATGTAGTAAATCAAAGTCATGTTGGATCACTAAAAGTATGACTGAATAATTGCAAAAAAGGAAATTCTTTAAGCTGATATATGGTAGAAACCAGAGAATTTAGTTAAGAAACATAAAAAGTTTGAAGATAAGATATACACCATGCAAAACAATTAATATAGCCAATATTACAGCTATAGCAATACTTAGGTTGAAACTGAAAATCAAAACATTTTGATTAGAGACACTAATAACCTTAAAGGATGAGGGGAGACAATTAATGGTTTTATTTAATATATGTCTCCTACTTTAACTATTAGATACCTAATTTACTCTTTGCAATTTTAAATTTCAAATTTATTCTCTTTTATGGTAACCAAAAAAGGATTAAATTTGAAGTAGTTTTTCTTTTTTAAAGCTTCCATTTTATTTATTTATTTTTAATTGGATATTTTATTTATTAGCATTTCAAATGTTATTCCCTTTCCTCGTTTGTCCTGCAGAAATCTTTTATCTCATCCCCATCGCCCTGCTTCTATGAGGCCACCTACTCACTCCTGCCTCCCCACCCTGGCATTCCTATACACACACACACACACACACACACACACACACACACACAGGGGCATAAAGACACCAAACTCAGACACTATTGTGGATGCCAACAGGTCAAACTTTTTCAATAATCATTCCTAAATGCATCCCCATTTGAATTAATGAGTATCATCAATGGGGAAAATAAAAGATAAGGATTATGTAAATTACTACGTTTATATGGAAGTAAGCAGGAGGGAGTAGCTTAGAGTATTTGGTTACTTTCAGGAACTTCCTGAAGCTAATATGTTGTTTATATTTTGAGCTTTGATTGGACTATCCCTTTAGAACATTTTGAGTCTTAAGGAGCTTCCCTATGAAATAAATCCTTTCATTTGTGAGGAAACTGCTACAAGACATTTTAAATAATAAGAAAATGATGTCAGGTATACACACAGTCTAAGGTCACCTAAAAGAGATGTTTCATCAAAAATTTTGGAGATGACTTTCTCCCCCTCACTGCCATCTCCTTCTCGGCCCCCAGGTACTTCTCTATCCAGTCTATAGGCTCTCTAAAATAGGACCCTTTAGACTTCACCCATCTGGAATCCACTTCATCAATCCAGCCTGTTATCCCATTCCCATTTTCTGCTATTCCTGCCTATTTGATTCCCTTCCTAGCCCTGGTCTGAGTTACAATTATTCTACTTTCTTTTCTCAGCTCTTTTCTCCTCAGCATCTTTTTTGTCCCCCTTTCCTCCTTCCTTCTTCATATTTCACATACATGTTCATGAAGCATTTTATACTGTCTGCCTTATTTAGCAAAATATCTTTTAAAATCATGTTTGTTCTTACCAATGGAAGCACACATATACACATGTATGTTTATGTGTGTGGGTATATGTATCATATATGTATATGTATAGCTAAAATCTTGTATTTCACAAAGAATCCTAATGTTATATTCAGTGTACAAAATGAGTTTTATTGTGAAATTCTGTTCTTTCATTTTTCTATGAGAACCATTCTTACTAGGATGAGAACTCTATACAGCTTTAATGTATGTCTCCCTGGTGTCAAAGAATGTTCAGCATTCTTTTCCTATATTTATGGATCACCTGTATTAAATTTAAAGCCTTTTCACCCTTATTACTCATTTATTAAGTTTTCCACTGGTTGAACTATTGACTTTTTGTTGTTTAAGATTTTTAATTCCTTGTATAACATTCTTTTATTTCCTTTTATTGGATATTTTTTATTTACATTTCAAATGTTATTCCCTTTCCCAGTTTCCCAGACATAAGCCCTCATCTCATCCCCTTTCCCCTTCTTCTGTAAGGGTGTTCCCCTCCCCATCCATCCCCCTTCCCACCCACCGCCAACATTCCCCTTCACTGGAGGTCCAACCTTGGTATTACCAAGAGCTTCTCCTCCCATTGGTGCCCAACAAGGCCATCCTCTGCTACATATGCAGCTGAAGACCTGGGTCAGTCCATGTACAGTCTCTGGGTAGTGGTTTAGTCCCTGGGAGCTCTGGTTGATTGGCATTGTTGTTCTTATGGGGTTGCAAGCCCCTTCAGCTCTTTCAATCCTTTCTCTAATTCCTACAACTGGGGTCCTGTTCTCATTAAATGTTTTGCTGCTAGCATTTGCCTCTGTATTTGAGAGAATCTGGCTGCGTCTCTCAGGACACATATTGAGTTCCTGTCAGCATGCACTTTTTAGCTACATGAATTTATCTATTTGGTAGCTGTATATATATATATATATATATATATATATATATATATATATATATATATATATATATATATATGGGCCACATGTAGGGCAGGCTCTGAATGGAGCATTCTATACTGTGCTTCTTTGGTAGGGTTATCTTTCTTTTACTATGAATAATCATTTTAATTGAATGCTGCATCTTGACTAAAATGTCACATATTTTGAAAGAAAAGACTTTTTCTTTAACGACTGGTCCTGCAACCAGGATTTTATCCTTTTCAAAACTGAAATAAAAATGGATAAAAAATATCATGATATAAATCTTTATGGCTATTATAGGAAAGCATGGGGACAATTAAAAATATAGTCATATGTAAGGACTTTGTAGGTATTAGTAGAGTTCTGTAAGCTCATCAAATTCCATGTGTCTGCTCTGACTGTGTACATTCACCATTCAGGTTTTGTTACAGTGAGTTTGTAGCATCATTTGATGTCAGATACTGTCATATTGCATGCATTTATCTTGTCTGTTCAAGTTGGTTATTCCTTGCCTTTTCAATTTCTAAGTGACCTTTAAGAGACTTTTCCCATGTTGGTAAAGAATGTCACTGAGACTTTGAAAGGAACTGAACTGAATCTGTGGGTCCTTTTTATTGATATTTCCATTGCAACAATGTTAGTTCTGCTAGTTCATGTACTCATGTAACTTTTTGCATTTTCGATCTTCTTTTGTGTTTTATAATGTTCATTATACATATATCCAACATATTTGTGGAAGTATATGTCTGGAGTTTTTTTTGAATAGTTTTCTGTTATCTCTTCTTCAGGAAGTTTATTATCGATGCAAAGCTCTGGAGTTCTGTTTGTTGATTTTGTATCCTATTATTTTGTTAAAAGTATTTAGTAGAGCCACAAGACTTTAGATTGAGTCTTTAGGATCTTTTAATTAGAGGTTCTTATCATGTAAAAAAATCTAAATTAACTTTTTCCTTACCATTTGAATTGCTTTTATTTCTCCTATTTTATCACTATACTTGAAAACAAAATCAGCTCCTAACTTGATAATCCAGATGGAAAGTAAAATTTAAATAGTATGAAATATTATTGTTCATACAAATTCCTTTGAAAAATAAAAACTATGAAAGGTATGTGTATTTATGAATTGTGCTTTTAAATGAATGGTAAAAACTTTCAATTGAATTAAACATTGTCTTTTAAATAAATTAAATGAGAATAGCACAGTGGGTGAATTGAAGTTAATTGACTAAGCCATTGTTGCTAGAATGCTTTGATTAAATTTTTAGTCAGGTCTCATCATTTTCATAGAGTTGATTTATGAAGAAATATACAAGTCCAGTGGAGTTCTCTAAAGTGTGTTTTTCTATCATTATTTCCAAAAAAAATGGTCATTAGCCATACATAAATTTTCTAAGCTTTTACCTGGAGGAAATGTTAACATCACTCATTTACAATTCAGTTAGCAAGAAAATGAGTTAAATTAAGCTTCAGTCTGAGAAGATAAATTTAAAAATTGTACAATATATAAACTGAACAAACACTGATAGCTTTGTACAGCAGAAAAATGTAGTACATATTCCAAGATATTCAAAATATTTTTATGCCAGTCTTAATAACTCTCAGAGCCACAAAAGGTTTACTAAACATTAGTAAATTACTTCAGATAACACTCTCAGTTATAATATATATATATACATATATACATATATGTATATATATATATGATGAGCTAAAATGTTAGCATATTCTCATGACTTACAAAAATAATCAACAAACTCTTCATTATAATAATAAAAGCAAAGAGTTTTAAAATGTTATTAAGATGAAAATACACTTCCATCTCACATTGGTTCTCACTATAACATTAATGCATTAAAATAATTAAAACTTTAACAAATTTAATCTAGGAATTAACAAATTTAACCTAGGAATGTTCTAGGAAGTAACAAGTAAACTTTCCCACTGTAGTCTATAAATAAATGCTCAAGTACAGTGCCTTATTCAGAAATGGTACTTAATAAACAATTACTATGGCTTTATGTTCATAATACTGTGGATCAAGAAAACATAGAATCTAAGTGCTTTGATGAATTAAAAAAAAGCTTTGTTATCTATTTATGAAACATTCAATAGGAGGAATTGTTCCATTCATAGTGAAGGCCATGTTTCATACAGTTGTTAGAGTTCAATAAAGTCAATAATACAGTATGGATAGAAAAGGGATTCTCACAATTGATCCTCCTAATTATTGACTATCTATGTATCTATTTATTTTTGCACATGTTTTCTTTTTGTAATTTCTACCTCTAATTATAGTTACACATTAATATGATCATATTGGATCTATAAAATGTAGATAATGTGCAATTAAATGTATGTCTTTGTATATGGTTTGTTAAGATATGATTCTAACATTTGCTAGCATGTTCAATAGTAATGCTTTCTCATGAAATGTGGGAAAGTAAACATATTATTTATATATTTTAAATATATTATCTCTTATTGTTGTTTAGCAACGTCCACCAAATTGATGTTTTTAATCTGTCAGAGAGGCTGATTAAGATTCAAGATGTAAATAACTCAAAAATTTCAGAAACTTTAAAATTTAAAAAATTAACAAGCCCTTCTCTACCCAAGCGTATGTAAGCATTCTGGACTATTGGGCAAAGATAAAATACCAACCTTTTGAACTCCCTACTGACTGCTTTTCTGCTTGCCTACTTGCCTGCCTTCCTTCTATCTGTCTGCATGTCAGTCTGTCTATCTATTTACTTATCTCTATCTATCTATCCATCTACCATGCTTCCTTCTTCCCTTTCTCTCTTTTTTGTATGTGCCATGGTTGTGGAGGTCTCCACAGATGTCAAATAAAATATTGTATCTCCTAGAGCTTGAGTTAAGAGCAGTTGTGAAGATCCTGATGTGGATGGGGACAGTTGGGACCAAATTTATGTCCCCTGGAAGAAGTTTTTTTTTTTTTTTTTTAACTGCTGAGCCATCTTTCTAAAGTGCAGTATTACTACATTCATGAGTTTGCTACCTAAGTTTAGGTAGTTTTTGGTTTGTTTGTTTCTTTGTTGCTGTTGTTGTTGTTGTTGTTGTTGTGATGGTAGTGGTAGTATGTATGAGACAGAGACAGAGAGACAGAGACAGACAGTGACATAGACAAAGAGACACAAAGAGTTGCCTTGGTATCAGTCACACTCCTATAAGTATGCTCAAAGGTTCACCAAACTGACCTTTAGAAGATTTGCCTCTTTATTCAGTCACCTGCCTGGGTTAAGTAGACAGGCGTTTTGTTTTAATGTTTTGTTAGAAAAAAAGAGGCATGCAATATTTATAATGATTAAGTATTTTTGCAAAAACCTTCATGTATTTTGTCATATAATTTTATATATTCATTATAGTTTAACAACTTGTGACCACACTTCTATATGTGATTAATGACACTAACAAAACCTATCTATCATATTGTGGAATGTCTAATTAGCCAGGACATGAAACTTTGTTCCATGTAGTTTTAAAGCATACTACCTTAGCCCAAAATTTGTGACTGTGCTACCAGCCTCTCCTGGCTTAGCAGGATTGGCAGCTCAGTTGTAGTTCTTCTATGTGAAAGCTACATTAATACGTGAAGTTACAAAAAAAAGATACTTAAAGAGCTTTTAGGTAATTTTGTCATATTTAATAATTAATGTAAGCCACATAAGACAGAATCTGCTTCTAGAGTATTTAAAGATGATAAAAGCACTCAATTGAGAAAATGTTAAGTCCTGATAACTGCATAAGAAAGTATTATTTGTACATAAATTAATATACTGGCTTAGATTATATACTGCCAAATATTTTACATGTATTATCATGTTTATTTATCGCAAAAAAACCACTATCAACAAAACAAGTGCTGTATGTTGGAAAATAAATATGAAAGAATAAAAATGGCTTCCAAAAATGATTCAGCTTATAAGGAACACCGTGGAGCAGAACTACTTTCAATTCTAAATTCTGATTAATGTTCTAGCAATTAACAAGACCACTTAGTAAATTCATTTCCTAAAGTCTGTTTACACCTCTATAATCACCTTAATTAATTTCATATCAGTCTTCTTGCTGTACTGATATGATTGGTTCATGTCAATGAATAATAAATATGTGCATTAACCTGATGCAGTTTGGGAACCAAATTTTCCTTAGTACAATGTCTGCAAATAAATATTGACCAATTTACAACATAGTTTACTCTTTCAAAAGCAAAATGAAGGCCACTCCAGCCATGTGGTATAACTCAACAGCTTCCCCTCTCTTTCTTTCCTTCCTTACAAACAACGCCCCCCCAGTTTAACTCTGAAGCAAACCATTTTCTGTGGCTCCCACATATCTGCAACTCCCCCAGCCAGTACTTCATCCCAGCCCGATAAAAATAAAACAGGTATTTCTTTGGAAAAGATTGGCCGCTCCCAGCCAAAAATGAAGAAGGTATACAAACTGTAGAAATTTCCCATTCCACCATTTCCTCCAAATCCATTTCCCAATTGTTATCCCCAGCTCAGTAGCAGAATGCCTCTTTGAGTCTTACCTCCTTCCATGCACTGATCTCCACAAGAAAACATAGATTCCCCTTTCATAATTCCTTCCCACAGTCATCATTTTATCTCAACCTTCAAAAGTGGCAGGCATTCCCTGGGGCACCACAGTTCACTCAATCCAGGAAAGCAGGTAGTACAACTGTAGATCTTCATGATTTTTCTTCTCCAAATCCCATCCCCTACACTCACTCATACCTCTTTAGTAGACAATTTGATGTGGCCTCCCACTCCTCTCTGACTCCTTCTACAGAAGAGCACATAGAACTCCTCCAAACTTCTTCCAAAGCTATACCATATTCCTAGCCCTGAAATCCCGCAGGCTTTCTCTGGGAACAAAGCAGCTAAGCCTGACAGAGATCCAAGTAGGTCAGCAATACAGGTAGATAAGCTGTATATCTCTCCTCTTTTCCTTTCATTTATATCCACTCCCCAAGCCTCATAAGCATCTCTGTAGCAATCTACATACTGTGTGGCCTCTCTATTCTCTGTTGCCATTCCCATGGGATTAAGCAAGTCCTTATGGAATGCCCTGTTTTTGTCCCTCCTGTGTATGCCTTCAGCCTCCACTCCTAGTTCGTCCTCATTACTGTTATAGGTAATGGATTCCACATCCCAAGACTTACAAACACATTTTACTTAGAACACCCAGTGGCCACACACATCAGGATTCTAAATGAACAATCTATCATACAGTTCACAGACATCACACACTCCTAAGTGGTAGAGATAGTACCAGAAACCAAGGTAAAAACACCTACCCAACAAAGACAAGACCTTGCCCTTCTGATTCTGTTCATTTGTTTTCATTTATTATTTGAAAATTCCATACATGTATTTTGATTGGATATACTAATCTCTCAAACTCCTTTTCCATACCACTCTCCTAACTCCTTTTTACTTTTTTATAACCCACATTCCAAAGTCAATGTTACCCAGACTTGGGTTTGAACATGTCTCCTGCAGAGTGATCAACCTACTACTCCACACATTTCTGACAAGAGGATATGCTTTCTATTGCCAGCAGACATCAATTATTAACAGCAACTTAGCTAGATGTAGCCATTTGAGTCCCTCAAGGATGCGCATTGAAGTGTTGACTGGTTTGATCTTCAGCAGTTATTGAGCAGGCAACCATAGATGCTGTAAGTTTGTGAGTGCAACATTGCTATCATTTCTTTATTTCCAAAAGTCCTGCTTTCCTATGACTCTTATAATTCTCACACACCCCTTTTCTCCAATGTTCCCAAAGCTTTAGGGCTAGGGATTGTGATAAAATGTCTCATTATTTACTGAATACTCAACACACACTTATTTTTTTCTACTTAGGCAAGTTCTGAGTTTCTATATTTACTGCTGTCCACTGCAAAATTGAGCTTTTCTGATGAAAATTGAGAGATGGTCTAATCTGATTCCAACCAGGCTAGTCTCTCTATTATGTTCTTAATCTCCCTTTATGTGCTGCTAATGAACTGAAGAATGACTGAACTTGACTATATATGCCAAAATACTTTGATACGCTTTTTACAGTAAGATACTACAGAGAAATAATTGTGCTTACCGATTTGTTACAGAAACATTTATTGAAATACCTATCATTTTTGTAATATTTACATCATATAGATTACAAGTCTGAACAAGAGAATTAGAGGACAACACATGAAGTATGGATCCTTGTCTTTCAGGCATATGTGTTCATCTTCTTAATCAGAGTAATTGAGATTGCCTACATGCAACCGTGCAAGGTTAGACCTATTAACATGCCCTTATGAATGGAGTTGGGAAATGTCTTCAGACCCCTATCAGAGTCTAGAAGTAACACATTTACCCTAACTCCAGAAATATGTGTAATTCTTCTCCTGCTACACATGGTTTTAGAATATGCTAAAGAACATGGAAGATAAATTTAAGGGGAAATTCCATCTTTGCACTTTTCCAGAGATTGTCACTCATGCTAGATTGGAAGATTTTTCAGGGTTGCAGAGGTTTGCAGGTCATCAATACTTTTATAAGCAACCTTTCATTCATATTCCTGTAAGTTAAGTAACATTATTGTTTACCATACTAAACTTGGCAAACATCAGTTTTTGCTCTGCCGATTGTTCATTATAACAATAAGTAAACAGATATTTGTTCCCATCTCCTCAGGAAATGTGATACAATATGTAAACTAGTATCTTCACTATTTCACAACACAGTGCAAGTTAATGTTCCAACATACTTGGTCTTTTGGTATAAAATTAATCAGTAATGAAGCCCTTCAACTCCAAGGGTATTTCATATTAGTAGATATTATTTATTATATATTGCCATTATGTGTGATTTAAAAAAATCAAGTTATAGTAAATTGGAATCTTTACTATGTATCACTGTAGAATCTTGCCATATCGAATGGCAAATTTTATTTTAAACTCTAATGTTTTTATAATTCATTAGTCATCTCAGCAGATGTCCCTTTCTTTCATCTTCTGATAAAAAGCAATACATCAAGGTGAATGAAGGATTATGACACGAAGAACTGAAAGGTGCTTTTCACACTAAGAAATTCAGAAGGGAGTAAGCCCTGGTTCATTTTTCATAATTAAATGTGTGTCATTACCTCTCCTGTCAAGCAAAGGCATTTAGTCAAGGGATCTGACAAATCTTAATCCATTCTAGTATTATGTATTATATAATATTTCTTTAGTTTCATAGCAAATTGAATACATGTATAGCATAGCCTATACCCTGTGGGCCCTTTAAACTTTGGCTCAATAGTTTATACCTGACTGAGTAACAATTTTGGCTCTAGGAAACAGCAGGGTCATTGTACCTATTCACAGAAATAGAACACTCACTAATATTATATATGACTATATATATAATATTTATATGTAAGTTATGCATATACCTGTAAGATAATATATATTTGTATGATGTATATAATCTTTTATAGTATATATATATATATATATATATATATATATAGTTTTATTGCTGTGAAGAAACTCTATGAACAAACATATATGTTTCTATCCATCTAAATAAATATGAGGGACACAAAGATATGCAAAGGATATATATTGTGATGGTTGGTATATGCTTGGCTCAGGAAGTAGCACTATTAGGAGGTGTTGCATCATTGGAGTAGGTGTGTTACTATGGGCTTGGGATTTAGACCCTTACCCTAGCTGCCTAGAAGGCAGTCTTTCCCTAGCAACATTCAGATGAAGATGTAGAACTCAGAGTTCCTCGTGCACCTTGCCTGCCTGGATGCTGCCATGTTCCTGCCTTGATGATAATGTACTGAACTTCTGAACATGTAAGCCAGACCCAAGTAAATGTTGACATTGTAAGAGGCACCTTGGTCATGGTGTCTTTTCACAGCAGAAAAACACTAATAAGACAGAAGTTGGTACCAGGGAGTGGGGTATTGCTGTGATAGGCCTGGCCATGCTTTTGTTTGGAAGAACGTGCATTTTGGGACCTTGGCTTTGGAAAGTGGTAGAATGCTTTAAATAGGGTTTAATGGGTTATCCTAGTAAGAATATACATTTATTGCTGAGATTTATTTGAACTGTGCAGACCTGCCCCAAGAGGATTCAGTGTACATTTTCAGCATGTGACCTAGAGAATGTTTTTGTTGTATTTTGGTGAAGAATGTGGCTGGTTTTGTCCCTTGTTTGAAGAGTCGACCTGAGACTAAGCAAAGGGATTTATACTAATTGCATTGACAAAAGATGTTTCAAAAAGCCCATTAGAGACTTTGTACTCTTGTTAAGTCTCATGAAGCATGTTTTGAACAAGTATAGCAAGCTTAGAAAGGAAACATATAAAATGTGTGTTTCAAGAATTAAAGGGAAACCAGGAAGTGAAATGTAGTTGAATAATATGGTCTAGGAGATAACACATTAATGAATTTTGGGGCAAGATCCCATCCAACTAAATTTTTAGAACCAGGTGTGGTGGTATACACATTTAGTACCAGAAGACAAAACCAAACAGATCTCAGAGTTCAAGGCCAACCTGGACAGAGCAGGTTCTAGATGAAGAAAAGCTTAAATCCATGTATGGTGGCACACACATTTAATCCCAGCATTACAGGAAATACAGCCATGTAGATTTTTGAGTTCAAGCTTAATCTACAGGTCAAAGTCCTGGAAAGCCAAGCTTAGGCAGCCAGGGAGTCAGAAAACAAAAAGCTGGTTATAGAATTAGAGGAGTGAGGCATGTTCCAGACCCAGCAAGCAACAGAACATGGCAGCTTCGGCCATGTGGTTCTGGCTTTAGAGTGAAAAATAAAAGGGGCTACTGGGATAAGCGATACTGGTAACCTAGAACTAAGAAATTAGAGGTGATTAAGGAGAAAACAGCATCACTGAAGTGAAATATTCTGGGAAGTGTTTTCTGGGAGTACAAAGATCTATATATAGCCAAGCTTGTACCTCATACTTCAGCTTTCCTTGGTATTGTCTAAGTGTCAACCAGGTGGTACTGGTTTTGAAGCTATGAAAGGGTGGATTATGAAGAGTAGTTGAGGCTTGGCATTGTGAGAAGCTGTGAAAGGCTGTTGATGAAGGTGCAGCCTCAGTTCTAGTTGACTGCCCAGGACTGAAGGGGTCTTGCAAAGGAGTTGAAGCTTGGCACCATGAAGAGAGCCTATGAGAGACTATTGGTGAAGCCTAGTTGCAGTGGAAGAACCTAGCCTACAGGAGATGCTGGCACCATGGTCTAATCACCAAGAACAGCAGTGGCAATGGAGTGGATGAATCTGAGCTTAGAGTTCTACAGAGGGCAGAGCTGGAGAATTGACCCTAACCCTTTGGAGGAGCTCAGAAGATCATGTGTGGATCCAAGATATTGAAACAAGAAGATGTAATGTTGACGTTGCCTTGAAGACCCCAAGATATTTGAGATGCTGGAGCCATAGGATATCTGCTGAGGAATGCTGCTAATATGAAGTGAAAGAAGCTCAGGAAAAGAAGTTTGTTGTAGTGAACAAAGGTGAAAAAGGAGTTGTATATATGAAAACTGCTTTGACATCAGACATGGAGATAACAGCGTTTGGAGTTTGCCCAGCTGATTTCCTGTCATGATTTGGGAATTACAGTTAAGTGACTGACTGGATCTCAGAAGAGACGTTGAACTTTGAACTTTTAACATTACTGATACTGCTACAGACTATGAGGATTTTGGAAGTTGGACTAAATGTACATTCTATTATGCTATGGTTAGATATGGCCCCAAAAGACTGATTTTTCAACAAGCCTATGGTGGCCAGGGATTGGAATGTGATTGCATGTATATGCTTGGCTCAGGGAGTGGCACTATTAGGTGTGGCATGCTGGAGTAGGTGTATCACTGTGGGTTTGGGATTAATATCCTTACCCTAGCTTCCTGGAAGCCAGTCTTTTCTCAATTCCTCCTGCACCATACCTGCTTGGAAGCTGCCATGCTCCATGCTTGATGATAACGGACTTGAAAGAGTCAGAGTTAGAGTCAATCTAAGGTCAGTGGGAAAATTCCACTACAAGCTCTGAGCACAAGTGACCCTCCCTTCCAGGAAGAAAAAAAGCCAGTTTAGTTCCTGAAACAGCTGTAAGCCAAAATATCACACAAAGCTACCTGTAACTCCCAACTGAACCCCCTTGGAAAGTCCTGACCAGTACACTGAATCAATCTGAAAGTTGTTTTACTCCACCAAATGCACATAGTACCCTGCCTAGTTACCATTGTGCAAATTCTGCCCCAATTGTTTGAATTCTTCCCTTATCAAATATATATAACTCCCCGTTAGACTTTGCACATGGTCGTCTCACCCTTGAAGTGGGATGGCCCAAACATGTTGGAATCATTAAACTCCTCTTGCATTTACATCTATTACTGCTTCTGTATGTCACATTTCAGGAGGTCCAGGAAAAAGTTCATTTCAGACCTCACAGACTGAACCTCTGAATATGTAAGCCAGCCCCAATTAAAAGTCCTTAAAACCGTTGCCTTGGTTATGGTGTCTGATCACAGCAGTAAAACCTTAACTAAGATATATATTATTTGCTCAATATTAATGAGATATATCAAAATGTTTATTGACCAGAACAGGAATTTAAGATGAATTTTTACTTTTTAATTGCTCTACTTTCAATACAGCCTTTTGTTCTTATTTGAAAATGTATAAATGCAAAAAAATATAAAACTGTAAATATAGAATCAGACTCAATTCTCATTTTCCCAAACTCATAAATCCTTAAAAATCCTTAATTAGAGTTGTTGGTGTATACACTCTCTCTTTTAATTACTATAGAGAAGCATTGATTACTGTGATTCCACAGAAGTATAAGAGTTTTACCTGTCTTCTATCTAATCAGAAATAATGTCTTCTTTAAAGGGTAAAGGTTGGATACTCCCGAAATCATAAATAGCCTCAGTTCCATTTAAGAAAATGGTTTACTTGTTGGAAACTTTTGTGCATGTATACAATTTTCCTTTGTCATGCCCATCCTCTATAACTTCCTTCAAGCTGCCTAGAAACCCCCCTGCTCAAAATATATGAAAGCTTTAAGAAATGGATTGGCTACCTGTGGAGCCCTGATCAATTAAATAATCTCTTTTGACCTTTCATTTTCTAACTTGTTAAATTGATGTAGTCAATATTTCATTTAAGTCATGTTAAATTGATGTAGTCAATATTTCATTTAAGTCATATTATAATCCTATAATATAGATAGTATCTTTATCCACGTTTGGCAAATGAATAAATCAAGCCTGGAAGAAGATAAACAAATTGATCAGGATCACATCACTGGTAAATGATCAAATGGAGACTCTAATCCTGTTAGGCTGTTACGTACTGCCAGTAGTTCATTTTTCCTCAATCCCTGGATATTTCAGTGCATTCTGACTCAACTATTTCTCTACAAACTCCTTTCTTTCTTTTCGTCACTAAAGTGTTTCTTCCTGAATCCATAACAAATGTAAAATGCCAGAAAATGAATGTGTACTCCCCAGTATGATCCTTCAAATGATGACTGCCCCAAGTCAGTGTATGAATAGCCAACCTCCTTTACTTTTCAATGCCAGGTTGCACTATATGTCCTAACACATTTCCAAAAATTATCCATGGATATTGTGTCCCAGTTGCCCACTAGAGTGACTCTTAAACTGTACACTATATTAATTTCCTGCCCCAACCTTTTCTTAATTTTTATCTTTTTATTTCTAAAATATGTTTTTACAGGTTCATGGCAGATGGGATCTCAATACTTAAATGGAGACTTTGGTACATTCCCCTCATAACCAAGAAGTTACCTGCAAGTAATTCTACTGGTAAATCAAAAAAAATTTTTTTGTCAATATAGTCTTAATGGGTACATTAACCCCACATACTCATGAGTAGATGTTAAACAAAAAAACTCAACAGTATTTTTGCAAGCATTTTTTTCCAATATTGCTTTGTTTGTGAATCTTTTATTGATCTTTGCTTGTTTATCTTAATTTCCACTGTTGTGTTTTTGCTGTGTATGTTTTGTAGAGGGATTGTTTTGTTTGCTTGTTTTGAGAGAGTAATATTATCTAAGACTTTCAGGGATGCTTTCTATTCAAGATAGTAAGTTACATAATTCTTCAATTTCTTCAATAAAATATTTGACTTATTTCCAGAGAATGAACTTAGATAGTTTCAAAGAAATGAAAATAGAGGGATCTTGGAGACCATGATCGTTATCCATATGTATGAAAATAACAATACAAATCTCATTATATTGCATAATTACTGGGCACCAAAATAATACAAATACGAGATACAAACAGTAGACAGAACAAAATACAAATTATTTAAAACATACTTTACATTAACCTTATTTTCAACAAACCTGCAAATTTTATTCCAAAATGTTAGAAAACTGAGTATTCCTTGCTAAGTTTAAAACCATCACATGACTAATCATATTGTTTGGCCCTGGTGAAGTATTAGTAATTCCTGTTTACATGTTGAGAATGAGTTGAAAATAACTGCAAATAATCACATCTAGTTTAGGTTATTTTACTTAACAATGTTCTATCTGTTAAGAAGATAGGTTCCATTGAATGATTTATTAATGATCTTCAGAGGACCTTTGAGCACCTAAATCTGTAACCAAACTATAGTCATACTATTTAATTTTTTAAAGTCTACAGCAGCAAGCACAGAGATTCTATGTTTATCAGAGTATAGATCCAACATCATCAAGGAATCCACTAAAAACTAAGTATTAAAGTCATACTCTAGACTTATTTGACTAGTAATATTGAAGGTGATATTTATGACTCTGTGTGTTATTAAGTCCCCACCTACCTACCCTCTTCATGATTGCAGTGTATCCTACAGGTTGAAAACGGACATCTTGGACAAGAGCTTCCAATTGCAGATCTTAGATCTATTCAAGCTTTGGTTTATACCACATAAGGACTTTTCAAATTATTTCTAGGACCATACTTTATTTTTAAAGTAGGTTTGGGGTATTCAAATGCAGATTTTTCAGACTTATACAGCAAGGACACTTAACAGCTCACATTTTGGTTTTGAGCTTTTTTGTTTATTTGTTTGTTTGTTTGTTTGTTTTGTTTTGTTTTGTTTTTCTAGGGCTCGAATCCAACAGGTAATGCGTGTATGTAAGGCAAATCTACCCCTACAAATAGCCAATGAAAGGAAGCAACAAATACAACATTTTACACATAACTGGTACAATCTCTCCTCTCAAAAATTTAGTTCAAACTCTAAGGAGTAAATACATCTCTATACTATCTACTGTCTGAAAATTGTGACTCAGCAGATGAAAAAAGAGAAAACAAATGTCCAATATTTTGATTGTCACTGAAAATTCTGTAATTATCATTTGAGAAACCACTTGGCATGAATTAAAGACAATTAATAAATAATTTACTAAATCAAATTCTATATCTAGAGTTAAATAATATGTAATTATAAATTCCCCTTTCAACAACTTATCTAGGAATTAGATATCTCTATTTCTTTTTATGACATTTTAATGACACCCTAGGAAAAATAATGATATTATCTGGAATTTATATGGTCAACATTCAATTGCTCAAAGGTTATAAACTATCTGTAATTAACTTGTTTCCCTCTTGCTTTTGGATCATTACCACTACACGTCTTATCAGACTCTTCTTAAGAAAATGAGAAGAGAGTAAAAAGAAATGAAATGGAGAAATATTTCAAGTTAACAACTGTAGAAACACAATATAGAAAAGTAGTGGCTGAACTAAAGCTTTTGGGTCTAATTTCATCAAAGCTGTGATGAATAATGTAGACAAGAAAGCAAATATAATTTTGTGTTAATAACAATCAAATAACAGGATTAAAATCTACAGAACTGATTATTTTTGTGAATATTTGGGGTAGAATATAATGTTAAACTTAGAATATTATTTCAAAATGTTTCTAGCCTTACAAATCTCAAATTAATTTCATCTTTGAAGTTACAATTGTCATTTGAACCAATAAATCAGTTTATCTATATTAAGACATATGTATACACATTTCATTGATCTTTTCAGATGAGCCTTTTCCATGAGATTGAAAACAAAGGTTTCATGACATGGTGGTCTACACCTTTAACACCAACATTGGGAAATACAAAGAGATCTCTGTGAGTTCTGAGACCACTAGGGTTACATAAAGAAGCCATGCCTCCAAATGAATAAACAAATAAGTAGGAGCATATATACACCTGTCTTCATATGCCCTTTTCTATATACCACCTTCAAGCATGGAGTTCTAACTCATGTAGCTATCCCTTCCAATCACCAGCATCTCCAACTGGCCAGCCTAGAATTACCTCCAAATGAAATTCCACCTACCTGACCAAATCCATTGATCCTGCCTGCACACACAATGCATTTTCTCCAGGCCACCATCATACTGTGTCACCAACCACACTCACACTCATTATCAGAAGACCATTTCTCTAGAGGAAGGGTCATATGTTCCAAACCAGCAACCCCACACAGCCCTGCAATTGGCCATGACCCCATGTCCTTCACCAGCCTTCCTATACCCCTTCTCTCTCACATATACTTCAGGTATGTAGTCCTAATTCATGCCGGCAGCCTCATCTATTCTTGGCAAGTGTCTTTACTCCCCATTAGTAGATGGACAACCTGGACTTTTACTATCAAATTCTACTGTGCCCAATGTGTATGAGATGCCCATTGTTTAAGATCTACCAGAATCCTAACTTGAAAGGCTTTTAGATATTTTTGCTTTGTTCCTCAAAGGAATCTTGTTGAATAATGAAAATTACCATTATTATTTTACAGATGTAATTTTCACTTTTGATTGATAATAAATAAATGCCTAAGAAATTGATGACATATGTTTTCAGATATGTCTTCAGGGCCATGTCAAGAAGGAATTGTCAAAGAGAAGATCTACACAGAACTGTGGTGGCACTTACCACCTAAATACAAAAGGAAGAAGAAGAAGAAAGTCAGCTAAATACCAAGATTCATCTCTCTCTCTCTCTCTCTCTCTCTCTCTCTCTCTCTCTCTCTCTCTCTCTCTCTCCCTCAACCGGTCCCCCCTATCTGCTTTTTCATCCTTCTAAAATATGAACATCGTCATGTTTCTGTGACCTCTGCTGAAAGCTGTGCCTATCACTATGCCTTCCCTGTTATTATAGAGCATACAGCATAGCTTTCCTCTGTAACCCCAAACAAATCCTTCTCCCTTAATATTGCTCCTTGCCAGACATTTAGTCACAGTGATTTTAAAAAGTAACTAATACAAAGAAAGTGAGGTATAATATATCTGATTTGCTCAAGGCCATAGAGCTTTGCCATGCAAAGTTGAGTGTGTAAACCTCACAAGTATTTCTTATGACTCATACCCTTCCCTCTCAGCTCTTGAAACATGTACATTCTGTACACAGCACACACTATCATACGAGTTAACGTACTCATTAATTCTCCTGCCAAACCTGTCACAAAGATAACATTTCTACACGTTTTACTTGTTACACTTGGAACTTTGGTGCCCTGTTCATTGTTTTATTGAAACATAAATAAAGCTCTAAAAAAACAAACTTACCTAGATTCCATAGTAAACATATGATAATTTAAATCTGACAGGTCTATCACAATGTATCAAATCACTCCCTGTAGAACAAGCTGTTCAGTGAGTCAGTTTTTAGTTGACTTCAGATTTAAGCATATAGAAGCCTACAAAGCAATCTAAGAGGTCACTGAAACCAGACTTAACACTCAATATCATTTGTACTATAGTTTTATTTAAGTTATAGTAATTACCCATTATATTATGAGATAACAAAATATGTGACTACTAAATACCCATGACACTTTCCAGAAGTATTATTTTGTAATCATTATGTAATTACCTATGTCCTTCCTCACAATTTTTTTCCAATTCAGAATCTGACCTTTTATTTATTTTTGCTGTTTTTATGTGAGAAGGACATTATCTTGTTATGTAGCCCAGGCTGGCCTCAAAGTTAAGACCTAAGTCCCATGAGTACGGATATTAAGATTTTAGCGACACTGAAAATCTGACAGTTTATTTAACCTTAACTCTCTCCTCCCTTAACCATACTACTTGATACTCCTTTAAATTAAAGGAAAGTAATTATCATAATCACATTAAGCCTTCACTGTCAGTATATTTTTTTTATTAAAAGCATAGTTTATCTGTGGAGCAGTCTCTGTTTCCCTCATTAGATATAGCTTTCAAAAGCTTTAAAATTTATTATTGTTGTATATGCACATATGCTAGAGTACCATGGTTCACATCTGTAGCACAGAGAAAAACTTCCTTTTTATTAAAAATATTTCTTCCAGGCAAAAAAAAATATTACCCTCCTTCATGTTCTTATAGATCTTGCCCACAAATTCATCCATGCAACTCAGAGGAAAACTTTCATGAGTTTGTTCTCCCCAGTTTTATACTGATTCTAGTAATTGAACTGAGGTTGCCAGACATATATGAAACCTTTACCTCCCAGTCCCCATATTTAACTTCCCTGCTATTTGTCTTCCACTGAAATAATGACAGTTTCTTTTAAGTTCACATACAAAATACTTAAGAAAACTCAATAAGAGGTGTTGTATAAATATTTTCATATTACTGTATTTGTCCATAAGCAAATCTATTAGCAATTTCTAAGTATTCAGACAGATAGGACAAAAACATGTAGTTATGCAGCTGTGATGGTTTTAATAGGAATACCCACCACCCCGATAGACTTCTGTGTTTGAATGCTTGCTTGGTTATAGGGAGTGGCATGATTAGGTGTGTCCTTTTAGGAGTTGGTCTGATCTGGTTGAAAAGGGTGTTACATTTAAATTTTCATGCCTAATATGTTCAAGGCACACCTAATGTGACTGTCTCTTCCTGCTGCCTGAGGATCCAGATATGGAGCACTTAGCTTCTCTCCAGTACCATGTCTACTTGCATGATGCCATGCTTCCCATCATTATGATAATGGACTAAACCAATGAAATATAAGCCAACCCTAATTAAATGTTTTCCTTTTTAAGAGTTGCCTTGGTCTTGGTGGCTCTTCACAGCAATAAAACCCTATGAGAGCAGTTCTTATCAACTTCTAGTATTAACTGACATTTATTTGAAATTAGAAAGCCTCTGATGTTTTAGAGTACAGTCTTTTGTTACACTTCTTATAGAAACTACTGATTAAAATTAGCAACAATTGTTCATTTAAAGTGAACATATTTGTATAGTAATAAGAATTGTGCATGTGCATGGAAAAATAACAAAAATTTCAGTTGAGAAATCTAAAGGTTGAGCATGCATGATGCTCCAATTGATTACAGATAAAAATCAAGATGATATTCTGGACTATCTCCAACGAGCTCTCCATATTATACATTATAATCACAATGTGGTTATCACAATTCTCTATTGTTATTGACATGAAAAATTGTTTCATTATTTTCAAGGAAATATCTGAAGTATTATTTATATTCTGCACGATGAGTGTGAAACAGCTAAAGATTTCAATTTTTTTCTGTAAATTTTGTCCAAATTAATTCTACTTGTGTCTGACAAGAAGAGTTTTAAGTTACAGTAAATCTAACAATGCCAAAGTTAGAATTAGGGGGACAGAAAGCCTTTTTCCAGGAGATGCTCTACTGAAGGGAAATTTTGTCTAAAATTCCTCTAAAGTTACATTAAAATAACAATTGAAGAACACATTTACAATTGTGCCATGAGAGATGTAGGAGATTGTAGTCCCATGGTAAAATACTTGCCCAAAACTGACAAAATCCTGGAATTGACACCTAAATCCTATCAAAATTTTACAATATGAGTAAAACCTTATTTGGAGAGAGAAAATATGGAAATTATTACACACTACTTCTATAGTAAAAATAAACTAATTTTTATCTAGTAACATTTTAAATCATCACTGTTATGATTATTTGAAATGTCTTCTGAAGTCTAATAAAAAGCTACTTGCGGACAAGTAGTATTCATTTAAACTAGTAGTAACTGTAGACATAGGGTCTTTGATAAAATGTGTTTTATAATGCAGTGATATTTATGCATTGTTAATTTCTTGTCAATTATAAAACAAAGTAAGTAATATTCAACCTTTTGTTAAATATAAAACATAAATTAAACTTAGTTATAAATACCTATGAATTTGTTTGTATTATGCTGCTTTTATTCTTCGCATTGTATTTTCTAAGTAGTGTCATGTATTTTTTAAACCTCCTCTAATCTGAGAAGAATAAAGGAAGAAAATATTTGTTTATTCAAAGACATGGAAAATTCAAATAAGTTGGTCCCATTCAGAAACAAGGTTTGGGGTTTGTGGTTTATTTCTGATACATTGAATCCTCCACTGAAGTACACTAATGATTTTTTTCATTGTACAATAATTGGAAAGCTTAATCTAGGAAAGAGGATAAATTGCAATTGCATTTATTAAAGGTCTTCTTACCTGCCATTCAGTTTCAGTAACTAAGAAAATCCTATCACTTTTTAATGTTCTGTGTCTATTTTCTCTGTTTTCAGTTGAATGCAATTCTTTTATATACTCTTACAAACACAATGTATACCTGAGAAATATTTCCATATTAATTAACTATTGTTACCATTTATTTTTCCAAAGAAGATAGAATCTCCTCCTCATACTGACTCAATAAGAAATCTCACAGTGATCCTGATGTGAGAGATACAGTTTTCCAATTAATACTCAAGCTCAAAGCCTTGAACATTTTTTGTCTTTCTAATATAAATCTAATTCATATTATAATTATAAATTTGATGATAATGCTCTGTGCATTGAAGTAGGCAATTTTATGGATGCTAGTTATATTGAAAGATTGAATACTTGCTTTTTATTGTGCTATATAATATAAATTGAAGTATTTTTGGTATTTCTGTAATGTAAACCAGTACTGAACCTATTCATTCTAAATAAGGTATATTTCTCTGTGTTATATTGATATAAGTGCATTTTGTATTCTATTTACATATTTTAATAAAGTTTCCTGCTAAATACAAAATAAGAAAACTAAGCAAAAACAATCTTTTAAAAAATATTTTACAAACGTTTATCTAGTTTTGTCATAGAAGAAAATATAGCTGAGAATATCATTTCCAACCACTTCAATACTTGCTTTCTGATTGAATCATAAATTTTATTACTTTATACTTGCCTCTACAATGCAAAAGTAAAAAGACAAATATGAATATCTAATAGGTTAGAAGAAGAAATGGGTGGAGTTGAGTGCTATTTTAGATGACTTCAATCATCAAAAATGTTAAAGTATACAAAGATTGTAAAAGATCAAACACCAATCTTGAAATACCCAAATTAAATGTCTGGACAAGGCCATGTGATTCCAATGTTATGTGACTCACGCATTTGGTTTAAAAATGATCATGAAGAAAAACATATGAATAGTTCCCTTGTGATTCGAGGTGAGAAATACTATGTTTTTTCATTCTTTTATATGCCATTTCTCACAGAAGATACTTTGTGTTTAACCCCAAATTGACATACTTGTCTATTTTGACCAATTAAAGTGTGAGTGCTTAAACTGCATTTTCTTTTAGAGCCTAAGTTGTGTCTGATATGAAAAGAAGCTATTCAGCTGCTGCAATATTTTGTAATATGGAAGACACTGGTATTTAGAGGAGTTAGATGAGGTGACATCTTCAGAAGCACATAGCTTCTGGAACATAAAATTTCTGTTCTTTTCATTTTGATGTTTGTATGTGGGTACATGTCATAGTTTTTTGCCCCACTACAGGCTTATTATCTTTGACATTTGAAAGTACAGCACTTGCACATTTATCCAAGTGAGTAGAACAGTTACATTCACAAAATATTATATTTGATAACCTTTGGCCTATTATTATTATTTAGTGATCTACCTCCTTAACTTCTTATAATTATATATAACAAGCCCCTTATGTACCAGTTGTCTGGAAGACAGGGGGGCCAGATGTTGGAAGTAGATAAAATCCTCATTTTCTAATTTGTTTCTTGCCCTCATACAAATAAATATGTTGAGGATCTAGAGAGAAAATGAACATTTAAACTTAATACACAGTATGTTATAAAGGGTGTTTTTTATTGTTTTCAGCTGTAACACAATTTAAATCTATAGAAGTGTAAGGGTCTGGACTCTTCTCTCTCCTTTCCCTATACTGCAATACTAGATCTACACTTGATATTAACCAAAAGCTCACAAAAAAACTAGAAAGATGCTGCCCCTGCCCCCATGCCAAGGCAACTCAAATAAGATTTCATAAGAAATAAGATACAAAAAGGAAAATCAGTAAACTGTCCTAATTTATTCAGCCTGTATTTTTCCTGTGTTAATCTCTTTTCTCATTCTACATACTTGCCTTTCCCACAATCAAGAAGTTTCTTCCCACAAACTTTTTTCCCATCTGTTTTTATGTATCTTTAAGTTTTAGCTCAACTACTTCCTCTGGAAGTATCCTATTTTTCTTTGTAGCCTCTGCAGTTGATTTCTCTTACAAATTTCTGCAGTTTGCCTACACTGTAAAATAAAATTTATTACTATGTATGGAGTTTATTTCATGACTTATTGCTCCATTTTGGTTATGCCTGAGTTCCAAATTATACTGTAACACCTTAAAAGTGAGGATAATTTCTAATTATTTTCTTGGTTCTCCTGGCACATTAATAAAGTCACCAGGCCTTAGAAACTTAAATTTTTAGAGAAAATATCAAACCAAGAAAGGCCTTGAAAAAAATATTATTTACTGTCTTTTCCCTCAATGCCTATTTCTAAATCACATACATGTTTCTGTATTTCCTTAATTTTTTTATTCCTTCACTAAGTAAGGTGAATATTGTTTATACACATTTATAGGCTGCCCTCTTTTCTTACACATGTACTTTCCCATAATCATTTTAAAATATCTCAAGTGATTTGAATATGCAAAGTTTTAACTTTTGAATTTCAGAGACCTACAACTGTAGGAGAAATAATCTTGAGCTTGATGAAATCCATGCTACTTGCCGGATCTTATGCTTAAGCCTTATTCTAGTATATTAGGGGGAAAAGCCTCAAGATTGTCTATGTGACACTTTAGTAATATATATATATATATATATATATATATATATATATATATATATATATATATAACTATGCATGGCCAGAAAGGCGATGAGTTAAGTCCAAAGAACAATTAATAAGTAAAGAAAACATTGCTATAAACCAAGATCTTGTTCCCCTAATATCCTCCACTGAAAAGGAGGAAATTATTTTGTACACTAAAGAGAATAACATCAACATATATACACTATATGATGTATTATGTCAAACTAAATGATGATAAATATGAAATAATTACAGCTGTAAAAAGAAGGAATAGAGAAATGCATTGAAGATTACTTGTAAGGGTTGGACATTTGGAGCTGGGTGTATTGCTAGAGGGTAAAGTAATTTTGAGAACATTATTAGGTTATTATTATTCCATTTCTGAAAACACATGACATATTGTTTATATGCCCCACTCCTCAGTTCTTAGTAAGATACCTGGAGTGTAAATAAACAGTTAATATATTTTATTTTAAACTGCAGCAAACTAGATGCTTTTTCTAAGCTTTGCTCTTGCACAATTTCTTTCCTTAATGACACTTTTATGTGTGTGTGTGTGTGTGTGTGTGTGTGTGTTTACCATTTCTCATACTTTATTTCTACTTTACACTAAACTATAGAGCAAATGTCATGCTCTCCAGGCACATAAAGGTTATCATCCAGTTAATTGCAGTGACTATTTTTTGAGCTCTTTCTTTGGATTATATTTTGTCATCAGTTTATATAAAGAATTTATACCTTCCATTTTTGTCTGTGACTTTTCAATGTTGTCTTCTCTTTCTACGAATTTGCTAAATTACGTTTCCTACCATAAATTCAACTGGTATACTTGAAGATTTCTTAAAGAAACACACGTAAGCAATGGTATAATATAGCGTAAAACTCAATGTCATTTAATGACAAATATGTCATCACACAAAGTCAAAGAAATAGGGGAAGAAATCTGAACACTGACAACTTCTAGAATATAAATCAATCTGTAGTTTGGATGTAAAATGTAGTTGAGCATAAAATAGGTTCATGTGTTCTCACAGTTGATCCTTAGGTGGTAGTTCTTTTTTGGAAAGGTAGTTAAAGCCTTAGTAGGTTGAAGTGGTATATACCAGTAGGAAATGCTGAAGAGGAAGATGCAGGAAGGTCAACCTGGCCTGTACGTTAAAAGAATAAAAACAAACAAACAAAAAACCAAAAAAAAACTATTATATTAAACTTCCATAAAGTAGGCTCAGATGATAACTTGCTATCTTCATTCATACTCTTCAGGGTTATTGTTACATACACTTGTCTACGGGATGTAGCAAGTGGGCGAGATATGCATAATTAATGTGTTGGAAGATTTCTTTGTATGATGTGGAAAGCTGAGACACTGGTTAAGCAGTTACTACAATATTACAAGGCCACAGAATAACATAGAATATTAGTAGTACTCCCTTTGAATAAAAGCAGTGTTCATATTTCAATTAAAATATATCATAATTGACATCAGTAAAATGTCTCTCTTGACCTTATTTCTCTAGCAGTAATAGGGTCATTTATATGTCAGGAGTGCTATCTTGGTATGTACCAACCAACAGTTTTGATATTTCCATTAAAGTTAAATGTAGCTGTCTTAAATTAAAATTGTTCTTCTGATATTATTTCCCTTGTATTAAAAGACCATTTATGTGATGATATTACTAATTAATCTTCATTCTAAAACTGTTTTATTTAAAATTAATTGCTTACTACTAATGAAGTAAATTATGTATTAAAATATTTATTTTAATGATAAAATAATTAAATATCCCAGTACCTTGAATATAAAATATACTAGATTATTAGGCTGATTTAAAGGAAAAGCAATATTTATCATTATGGTTTCATTTAAAACATGGTTAAATGTAATTTTTCTATTACCTTGTAGGCAAAAGTAATATATCACAATAAATAGTGGATAACTTAGGAGATGAAAATAGTGTTAGTCTGCATCAGTGGATACACATGTGAGGATGTGAGGTACTTGTCAACCTGTGATAAATTGCAACTAGGCCAGTACTTGTCAGTGTAGCAATAACTGATCATGTTCTAAACAGCACTGAGGGAGAAAGGTGATGAGCAACCTAAAAGGAGACAACGTTGCCAATCACAATTTTGACCTGAGTTGAAAGCACAGTAATTAACTACAGGCATCTTTATGGCCAAATCTGTAATCCAAATGACTACTTTGATATCACTAAAGGTCAATTTATACAACAAATTTTAATTAAAAGTATAAAAGAAAGCAGTGCAATAAGCATCATATTTTTGGAAAGTCTTTCAAAAATCTTCTGTGTCTACAAATTCCTTATAAGAATCAGGTCTCCTTCTGCCTGGACATTTCTACTGGGACGGACTGCTAGCTAGCCTGCTGCCAGGAAGCAGTTATATCCTGATTCATACCAGAGGAACCACTGCACTCACCATTTGTTAAGGCCACACCCCCAAAGTCCTACAGCTGCTGCTACTGGACAGCAGACTCAAGAAGCTAATCACAAACAAACAAACAAACAAACAAACAAAAACCCCAAACGACCCAATCAAAAAATGGTGTAGAGGGGCTAAGAGATGGCTCAGCAGTTAAGAGCACTGACTGCTCTTCCAGAGGTTCTGAGTTCAATTCCCAGCAACCACATGGTGGCTCACAATAATCTGTAATGTGATCTTGGCGCCCTCTGTTGGCACACAGGCATATATTCAGGCAGAACACTATATACATATAAATAAATAAATCTTTTTTTTAATTTATTTTTTAAAATGTGGTATAGTCATAAAAACATATGTGTATTGATACAGAGACAGGCAGATAGACCCATAAATGAATTCACACACCTATGGTCACTTGATCTTTGACAAAGGAGCTAAAATCATCCAATGGAAAAAAGATAGCATTTTCAAACAATGGTGCTGGTTCAACTGAAGGTCAGGATGTAGAAGAATGCAAATCAATCCATTCTTATCACCCTGTACAAAGCTTAAGTCCAAGTGGATCAGGGACCTCCACATCAAACCAGACACACTCAAACTAATAGAAGAAAAAGTGGGGAGGAATCTAAAACGCATGGGCACTGGGGAAAATTTCCTAAACAAAATAACAATGGCTTATGCTTTAAGATCAAGAATTGATAAATGGGACCTCATAAAACTGCAAAGCTCCTGTAAGGCAAAGGACACTGTTGTTAGGACAAAACGGCAAACAACAGATTGGGAAATATCTTTACCAATCCTACAACTGATAGAGGACTAATATCCAAAATATACAAAGAACTAAAGAAGTTAGACCCCAGAGAGCCAAATTTTCATATTAAAAATGGGGTACAGAGCTAAACAAAACATTCTCAGCTGAGGAATATCAAATGGCTGAAAAGTACTTAAAGAAATGTTTAACATCTTTAGTCATCAAGAAAATGCAAATCAAAACAACCCTGAGATTTCACCTCACACCAGTGAGAATGGCTAAGATAAATACTCAGGTGACGGCAGATGCTGACAAGGATGTGGAGAAAGAGGAACACTCCTCCATTGTTGGTGGGATTGCAGACTGGTACAACCATTCTGGAAATCAGTCTGGAGGTTCCTCAGAAAATTGGACATTCCACTACCTGAGGACCCAGCTATACCTCTTCTGGGCATATACCCAAAAGATGCTCCAATGTACAACAAAGACACATGCTCCACTATGTTCATAGCAGCCTTATTTATAATAGCCAGAAGCTGGAAAGAACCTAGATGCCCTTCAACAGAGGAATGGATTCAAAAAAAAGTGGTACATCTACACAATGGAGTACTACTCAGCTATCAAAAACAATGACTTCATGAAATTTATAGGCAAATGGAATGAACTAGAAAATTTCATCCTGAGTGAGTTAACCCAATCACAAAAAAAACCACACATAGTATGCACTCACTGATAAGTGGATATTAACCCAAACGTTCGAATTACCCAAAATGCAATCCACAGACCACAGGAAGCTCAAGAAGAAGGACGACCAAAATGCGGATGCTCCTACTCCTTCTTAAAAGGGCAACAAAATATCCAAAGGAGGGGATATGGAAGCAAAGTTTAGAGCAGCAACTGAAGGAACAGCCATTCAGAGCTTGCCCCACATGTGGCCCATATATATATATACAGCCACCAAAACTTGATAAAATTGATGAAGCTAAAAAGTACTTGCTAAAAGGGACCAGATCTCTCCTGAGAGACACATCCAGAGCATGTCCAATACAGAGGTCAATGCTAGCAGCAAACCACTGAACTGAGAACAGGACCCCATTGGGGGTAATTAGATGAAGGGTTTAAAGAGCTAAGGAGCTTGCAACCCCATAAGAACAACAAGGTCAAAAAACCAAAGCTTCCAGGGACTCAATCACTACCTAGGACTGACCCAGGGCTCCAACTGCATGTGTAGCAGAGAATAGCCTTGTTGGGGCACCAGTGGAAGGGGAAGCCCTTGGTCCTGCCAAGGTTGGACCCCCAGTGCAGGAGAATATCAGGGGGCTGGTAAGGGGATCAATGGGCAGAATACACATGTGGGGGAGGGGAGGGCATGGTGAGGGCTTATGGACAGTAAACTGGGAAAAGGAATAACATTTGAAATGTAAGTAAATAAATATATCTAGTAAAAATAAAAAAAATCATCAATGAAATCATCAGCATGTTGCATCAGAACCAGACTATGGAGAAGGAAGAATCTGAGCATCAGCAGGAAGAACTGGAGAATGTCTACAACCCTAGCATTACCAAGCTGTATCAGTCAGTCCAAGAAGAGGGTATAGCATTGTTCCACAGTGGCCCAAAACAAATAACATGGAATAATAAAACTTTTTAAATTTGCACAAAAAATAAAGCTGGATTAATGACTGAAAAAAAGGAGTATAGAACTAAACAGAATTCACAACAGAGAAATCTCGAATATGTAAGCACCTAAAGAAATGTTCAAAGTCCGTAATATCAAAGAAATGCAAATCAAAATGACCTTGAGATTCTACCTCACACCAGGGGAATAAAATCTGGAGTATAAAAATAAAGAAAAAAATTTTTAAAAAGAATAGCTAAGATCAAAAACTCAGGTAGCAACACATGTTGTTGAGGATGTGAAAAAGAGGAACACTCTTCCATTGCTGGTGGGATTGGAATCAGGTACAACCACTCTGGAAATCAATTTCGAGGTTCCTCAAAAAATTGGATATAGACCTACCTAAAGGGCCAGAAATACAACTCTTGGAAATATACCAATAGATGCCCCACCATACCACAGGGGCATGTGTTCTACTATGTTCATAGCAGCCTCATTTGTGATAGCCAGAATCTGAAAACAACCCAGATGTTCCATAACAGAAGATTGGATACAGAAAATGTGGTTCATTTGCAGAATGGAATACTACTCAGCTATTAAGAATAAGGATATCCTGAGTTTTGCAGGCAAATGGATGGAACTAGAAAATATCCTGAGTGATATTAACTCAGACCCAAAAGGACATACATGATATGTTCTCACTAATAAGTGGATATTAGCAAAAAATAAAAATAAAAAAGTACAGAATACTTAAAATACAGTCCAGAACTCAAAAAGGTCAACAAGCTGAAGGGCCCAAGTGAGGATTCCTCAGTTCCACTTGGAAGGGAGTGGAAAGCAACCACAAAGGGTTGGGGGCAGGAGAGGGAAAGGGCATGTGGGTGGTGGGAAAGGGGAACATGATTGGATATAGGGTGGTGGAAAAGGACTAAAGCCCTGAGGGTCAACAGAAAGAATAGAAACAAAGTGTCCTCTGGAGGAAGGAGGTAGGGAGGACCCTCCAGAATGTACCAGAGACCTGGGAAGTGGAAGACACTCAGGACTCAAAGAAAGAAACTCTAGATGAATTGCCCTACAGTGGGCAGAGGGAACTTGTAGAGCCTATGTCCAGAAGAAAGGGATGGGGTGGTGGGGTTGCTATCCCACAGTCAAAGCTCTGACCCATAATTGTTCCTCTCTGAAAGAACTGCAGGGATGGAAATGGAGAAAAACCTGAAGAAAAGATGGTCCAGTGACAGGCCAAAAGTGGGATCCAGCTCAAGGGGATGCCCCAAGACTTGACATGATTACTGAGGCTATGGAGCACTCACAAAACGGGACCTATAGGGGCTAGGGATTTAGCTCAGTGGTAGAGCGCTTACCTAGGAAGCGCAAGGCCCTGGGTTCGGTCCCCAGCTCCAAAAAAAAAAAAAAAAAAAAAAAAGGGACCTATCATGACAAGCAGCTGAAAGAGTCAGATGCAGATATGTGCACCCAAGAAATGAACAGAAGCTGCTGACCCCTCTGGTTGAATTAGGGAAAAGTTGTAGAAAGCTGAGGAGGAGGGCAACCCTATAAAATGACCAGCAGTCTCAATTAACCTGTACTCCTGAGATCTCTCAGACACTGGATCACCAACCAGGTAGCATACACCAGATGAGATGAAGCCTTCAACACATACACAGTCAAGGACTCCTAGATCCGGGCTCAGTCAGAGAAGATGCACCTAACCTTTAAGAGACTGGAGGCCTCAGGAAATTTAGAGGCTTGGTGGGGTGGTAGGGGTGGGTGGGGTGGAGAAATACTTGTGGAGACGGGAGGCAGGTGTTTGTCGGGGAGGAGGTATGGGATGTGGAACAATCAGGGGCTGGACCTGGAGGGGAATAAAATCTAGAGTAAAAATAAAGAAAGAAAAATTTAAAAAAGAATCAGATTACAAAGAAGTGAAGTCTTCATTTCATTAATATACCCTAACTCATATTTGGTTTGGTTTTAATAAAATAACGTAAAGTACTAGATATAAGTGATAAAGTTTCTGATTCAGAAATACAAAAATAAAAAATTTAAAGGAATCTAAACATGTCTAAATACTGCCTATAATCAATCAATGAAATTAGAATTTTATCACCTTTGCCAATAAAATTAATGGATAAATTATTTGTCTTCAATATATTTATACTATTTGTAAAATATATAATTTTTTCTAAGGTCAAATAAAATGTTTTTGTTTTCAATAAAAGTTCCAAAAACATCAAAAGTATCTTTGAATATATCTGTGAAATGTATACATTCAAATGTTATAAAGTAAAAGTGTTGCATTAATTAAAATTCATAATGAGACTTCTAAATCCATCACTCCTTTATGTAGACAATTAAAAAACGTTCCTTACAGTATAATTATTGAAGAAAATTACATAACATAAAACTTGCCATTTTTGTCACTTATGAGGATAGAATTTTATGACTTTAAGCACTCAGATATTTTGTGCAATTGCTGCCACCATTATCTATAGGAATATTCACAAATGTATACTCAAGAAATAATACGTAAGATATTGTAATCTCCTAACCCCTTGAAACCACCATTAAAATTTCTTTCTCTAAGGATCTGGTTACCACAGATAGGCCTAAATATGAGATCATAAGGGGGAGCTGTCCTATTATCTCTGTTTTATTTTCCAAAACACTGTGAATTCAAGATTCATGTATATTGTGGCACATTTCAGAATTGTTTTCCTTTTACAGTTGACAATATACTGTGTGTGTACATAGTATATTTTGTGTATTCCTACATCTGTATATGGACATTTGAGTGTCATTTGTTTTTGCTGTGATTGAACAAATGTCATTTGCAAATCCCCCTTTCCAATGTTTTATATGGACTTATGGGATAATATTACAATTTTGTGTGTATTATTTTAGAACACACCATCTTCTTCTCTGTTTTACTGATACCATTTTATATCTCACCCGAAATGCAAAAATGTTGCAATTTCTCTACTTCTGAAAGTGTATCATTTTCTTTCTTTCTCTTTCTTTCTTTCTTTCTTTCTTTCTTTCTCTCTCTCTCTCTTTCTTTCTTTCTTTCTTTCTTTCTTTCTTTCTTTCTTTCTTTTCATTTCTTAATAGAAGCAAGGCCAATGGGTGCTAAATGCTTTCTTAGTCGAGATTGATTTACATTTCCTTAAGTATTAATGATGTTGAGCAAACCTTCCTGTTCTTGTTGGATAGTCATATATCTCATTGAAATATCTGCTAAAAATCGTTATTGATTTTTATTTCAGTTATTTTTTATTGTTGCTTATGATGGTGATGGTAATGGTGCAGCTGAATTATATAAGTTCATTCCAGGTAAAACTCCTTGATCAAGAAACATTTCTAAGCATTTTTTGCAATTCTTTACCACTCTCACTATTTGAAGTACAAAAATTTTAAATTTGGATTTAATATTATTTAAATTTTATGTTTATATACCAGAAATTTACGAGTAAAAGAGTATTAGGACTTTTGACACCTATATTAGATGGTTTAGGCTAATAAGTTTAAAGTGGTGTACTTTTGTTAAATATTGTTTATGTGCCAAAGACCCAACTTTTGTTCATGGAACAAATAGCATTTTCTACATACCACCTCTTAAAAAGGCTGCTTTTTCTTTATTACTTATCATAATTATTTTACCATATATGCTGAAGTATTTTCTTGAGCTTTGATGATGTACCGATGAATAAGTGAGAAACACACTATTTGTAATCAAGTTATTTTCGGTTTCTCTGAACCCCATGAAATTACACAGAATCTTCTGCTGAAATTCCCCATAACTGCATAACAAAACATTAAGTTTATTGTAGAGAATGCATTGAACATTCTTGTAAGCTTAGAAAAAACTAACTATACTTTTTTCATATGTATGAACATAAGATCCCCCTCCATTTACTTACAGAAAGAATTCTTTAGCACGTCTCTCAATTAAATATTTTAGTGGAAAACTTCTGTTTTCTTGGTGCAATTAATTCATAACTATTTTGTTCCCTTAATGTCATTTTGAATGGATTTTTAGAAGAATATGCTTATATGCTTACTTTTCTCCATAGTATAATACTTTTTAATATTTAATTATTAAATGTTTATTTTTTAATTTAATACAATGCACCCTGATCATATTTGCTTTCCATTCCTTCCATGTCTCCCTTCCTAACCTTGTGTCCCTCAAGATTAAAAAAAAAAACAATTTAAAATGAAATACACTAAGTCTAATCTGTGTTGCCCACATACTCATTGGACTATGGTCAAACTCCCAGTGCTCAGTCCTTTGAAGAAAACTGAGTCCTTCCCCATACCCCATCAGAAGCAATCAAATTTGAAGAGCAATACTTCAGTATCATTACCAAAATTTTTAAGGACTCTCTTCAATAGCGTCCTGTCTTGACTATTTTTTGGAGGGGGGGCAGTTTGTCACAGGAGCTCAGTGTCTCTCATTCTTAGTTATGAATGTATCGTCATCAAAAGCACCGCTAAAGAAATGTCCTTGGCCATAGCAGCCAGCAGCAGCATGGACCCTGAATATCCACATAGATTCTACTGGCATAATGGACCACAGGCATCAATGTGGTCTCCAGAGGTAGCTTGGACCATCAAGGTCATTCGAAAGAGCTAAAATCCAGAAAACAACAACCAAAAACCAAACCAAAACAAAATCAATTGTCCTTCATCTTGGATATTGTGTTGTTGCTCAGAGTCAAGGTGATCTTGTGGTTGAGCAGTATGTGTGGGGCAGTACCTGCACAAACTCCAGACTGCAGTACACCACCCTGTTATTACTCCAGGCTATCATGCTGGTGTTTGCTGCCCTTGCAAAGCTCCATGATCCCACACATATTCTCCTTCCCACAATAAGGAGAAAAGCATAAACAGCAGCAGAGGCGGCACCATGGTACAGACCAGGTGGAGTGGCAGCACTGGCCAAGTGGGTAGTGATGGGGTAAGGCAGACCTGGTGGTGGCCCAAGACTTAAGGATGTCTTATCCTCAGCATCTGTGCTGCCTTCATACCTCTAGTTTCTCTTCTCTCTCACTCAGTTCAGCTAGCTCTCTATTGCACATTCATTTATTAAAGTCACATTGCAAACTGCTGTGTGCCACACAGTATATTACTTGGCCCAAACAGCTTTACATGTACTTGTTGAACGGAGTCAGTGATCTGGTTCAAGGTTTCTGAAAGCACCAAAAATACTTGGTAGATGTTGAGAATTGTTTCAGATATCTTGTTGCTGCCCAGATCTTGTGACTTGTGCAGAGCATCTGCTAGGACGCTCTGCACAAGCTCCGGGCCACTTCAGGAAAACTTGCCCTCTGTGCCAGCTGCCCTGCCAGCTCCTCAGGCATGACCATTCTGCTTGCAGCCCTCTGGCCACACCCTAGCAGGCTGGAACTGCTTTCTTATACTTCCTATCATTTCGGGAAAAGCTGGAGATTGAACCCAGAGATTTAGATATTCAAAACAATTACTTTTATAATGAGCATCACGCTCAGCTCCTGCTATTTTGAAATTGTATCTTGTTTAGATTCAGCTAACCTTGAATTGACAACATAGCTGAAGATGGCCTTGAATTGATTGATCCTCCTCTCAAGGTCTCCCAAGTTCTTTACTACAGGTCTTTGCCACCTTTGAAAAATTTTTTAAAAAAATAACTATCATTGCATAGAAACCTGACTCATGTTTCATGTTGGTTTTATAATCTACAGATTCGTTGAACCCATTCATCAGTTTTAAACTGATATAAGTGTATGCATAGATGTAGGCATGTGTAATCTAGAATGTTCTACCTACTAGATCATGCCTTATAACAAGCACATAAATTTTTCATTAAATGATGATTACCCTCAAGATAATAGTGAATACTAGCTAACAAGGCAAATGAAAGTTAGAAGTCTCTTAAGACTTCCAAGGTTTGCCAAGAGCTATTTATTTGAATCAATTTGAGATGTCTACTGTTGCATTAATACATACCATTAACCAAAAACCACTCCACATTATAAGCATAGTAATAAGTTTAAACCCACCTGGCTTCCAACCAAAAACAACACTACAAGCATTAAAATAAAATATTCACATGGTGCATTAATAATGGAAGCTTCAAGGCATTTGGGAGGGTTTTTCTGACTCATTTACATAGGTATTACTTGGATTTCTCTTCCAAAAATGTAGTCATTTTAAAAAAACTCAAGAGGACAATTTAGAAAAGAGATTAAAATAATAGCAAGTTATTCAACTGAGGAACAATTAGACCATGATAACCTCTGCTCTCTCATATGTATATATGTGTGTGTGTGTTTGTGTGTGTGTGTGTGTGTTTGTGTGTGTGTATATATATATATACATATATATATTATATATTAGATCTTTTGAATTTACTATTGCAATCATTCATGGAATTAACCTTCAGGTTGTAAAGGGTCACATGATAAAATCTACACAACTATATATTAGATTTATACCTGGATTAAATTTAGGTTAATACTTGTTACTGTAGTAGCGTTGTATGGAAAATAAGATGCTATATTTCATTTATCTCTTGTGATTTCAATAAAAAATTTTTAGAATTTTGTAACATTAGTATATTCAAAATAATACAAGTACATTATGGAAGATAAATTTAAATGAACAGTTATTTGATATCCCTGACATTGCCAGGTAAAGCAATTTACATTTCATCAATGTATTGTAGTTTTGACATCAAATTGACAGAACTTTGTCAATTTCTCAAAACTAGAAAATGAATCAAAAGATGTATAATGAGTATGACTCTATCTTTGTAATATAGATCAGTTTCATTGAGAGTTATCTTACCACATACAATAGTGTCAAACATTTATAAAAATGGCTGGACAGCATAGCCACCACTAATAAACTTTTAGGTCAAACTGTATATAATGTATTATTACAAAGAATGTATTTTTTGATGTAAAAGAAAGTTCTGAGATTAAGAATTATGTGTCCCCAAAGCTGGTATACATCAAGGCTTGTTTAATAACAGTTACAAAAAGTTGTAGAAAGTAATTAAAACCCAAACATAGGAAACTAGTTTTTCCTTGGAAAGGACATGGAATTTTATAAACAGAATGATGATATGTCAGTATTTGTCATTTTAAAATACTAAAAATAGTACATGTTTGCAATAGCTTGAGACATTAAAATTGGAAAACTAGCTAAGAGGCAAATAAAAATTTAGCCAGCCGGTTTTTACATCACCCAAAAGAAAAGACACAACTTTTTATTTATAATAACAACCATGCTTATCATGATTTAACATAAAAATAAATTTAAAAAATTTAATAATAGGGAGTTAACCAACAGACATCTAATTGTACTTAAGCCTTACACACTATCAGGGATATCATATCTGGTACTGATAACTGAGGCCAGTATCAGTAGATTCTGTGGCATGGACCATAGAAGAGAACCTATAGCAACTTCCCTAATATAACTTCTAACTTCAGTCTTAATACTTCTACCTACAGAAAAGTGTAACTTTCATTCCTCATCAAAGAAGTTTATTTTTTTTCAGAATTTGTGGATCATTACAGAAATCTACCACTGGTAAAAATGCAGATATCATTTTGCAGTGCACAGGATCAATGATTACATACACAACACAACTATTACACCTCTTGCTCAAAGAGCATGGTAAAATTCCAGAAGAAATGATTATTAAAAGACAGAGGGCCAAGATGGGATGTCTGCTGGGAAGATAAATCTTATATATGTGAGAGGAAAGGGGCACCCAAGAAATATCAAGAGTATGCTTGCCCAGACAAGTCCTTAGAAATGTTAATACAAGTTGAAATGCAAGTGTGGATGGGAGCATTTTCTTGGGGCTTTACCTTGAAAAAAAAAACAGTGATAATTAACAGCTGCTGGGAGTGGAAAAATAAACATTCAACATGAACAAGTCCACTGATAAGTTATCTGTTTGCAATAAGACAGCCAATAACATACAAGATGCTACATCTAATGATTTCAATTAGTTAAATTTATAAACTATATATGCATATAAATATATCAACTATATTTAAAGAATAAGAAGCCCTGACATTTGAGAAGCATTGAGGAACTGGCAGAAGATAACAGCTGAGCAACTGTTAGTAGTTAATGGCTGCTGGGGAAAGAAGAGTAACTTTTCATTGGGGATGTAGCTAGAGGTCAGTTTCTCCATGCCCCAGTGAAAGACCCAAGAAGCACATTCTCTTTAATATATAGCAGCATTAATTGAATGCAATGAGTTAAATTAATAAATAATTTTAATAAATAGACATGTAGGTTAGAGGGAAGTGTGATAAGACAATACTGAGGGGACTTTTAGATGGGAGTATTTGGTGGGTGGTCAAGGAATATGCATGTATAAAATTATCAAAGACAAAAAAAACCCCAAGACAATATACAATAAATTACTTTAAATCAAACATAACTCAAAAATACAAGGCATATACTTGGGATGAATATGATGACTCTAACTTTAATTCACTTATTAGCTATTACATATTTGCTTTCCTCTCATTATAGGTGATGGAAGAGCATTGTTTATAAAATACACAAAAAAATTTGGGGAAAAGAAATGAAAAGATAAATAGACAAAAGAAAAAAGACATTAAGTGAGATGAAAAGTACAACAGTGCAGAGACAAAGAACTAATAGCATGAAGGGCATGACTGTTTTTGAGTAGCCTTGTAAGGTAGGCCTTTCAATTTAAATGATACCTTAAAACAACAATAACGATAAAAACTTGATCAAATGAATAGTTGAGTCCTGTGACGATTCTCTAGAGATAAGAAAATAATATTTACTAGAAGATCAGCAAGTTCAATGGCCCTAAGGCAAGGACCTCTTCTGTCAGTGATCATTCATTTGTGTTGTAAGTAGCTTTATAGAAAACATTCCATTTGCTCAGGAAATATCTATTTCCATTACAAAGTTTTCTAATGTGAAGAAAATTAGCTTTATCTACAGTGACCCACTGTTAAATATTTTGGCATATCAGTAAATTTTCTTTCATAATTTTGTGCCTATAAAGTCATGCTTTTAACTAAGATGAGGGAATTCCATTTTGTGAATGTGTAGTCTGAGATACCAAAACAAATTATGTAAATAAGATTGTGTTCCAATTACTGCACATGTAAAAAAGTAGCACAAACTCACCAGTCTACACAAATTATAGAAGATTCTAGATAATGATAATATTACTAAAACAAGGTCCTGACCTTTATGTCCTATTATACACACTAACACACCTCAAAACTGATCTCATTCATTCTATGAACTCACAGTTTTCTTCAAACTACCAGCAAATCAATGATACTAATTTTGTCTTCTTGTTATCTTTTTTAAGTACCTGGCTCTTGTAAGTTCATTGGTTGCAAAGATGGATGAAAGTAACAGTGTTTCCCTGAGATTTTGACAAGTCGTTTCTCCCCCAGTGGATAACCAAATTAGCAGCAGACACAACATCATCTCAGCAACAAACTCAAATAAAAAGTCCTTGTTTTTGCTTATCAATAAAGGAACAATATTGACATGGCCTTTCTAAAGGAGTAGACTTCCTCCCAGTAAAGAACTGGTGACAATTAATAGTTGTTGTGTAAGAAGGAATTTTCTTCTGTGGTATTACCACTGGTAATCTGACTGGGCTCCAGTAAATGATGCCATATCTTTTCCTAAAAACATAATTAAACTCAGTGTCTCTCAGAAATTGAACCTAACAATAAAACATGAAAGTAAGAGGTGAACTTGAGAGGAAGAAAAGGTTCAGTGGGAGTAGAAGATCGAGAGAGAAGAAAGCAAAAGAGGGAGGATAACAGTAATCACAATAACAAGAACAATAACAAGTCTTTACTATATATCTTACTATAAGTATTTCAAACTCATCTACAACTAACCATGTTGACAAATGAAAAACCAGAGAAACTAGTCATGCTGCATTTGATAAGTGTTGCTTCAATATGCTTCAGTTACAAACAAATTTGTAGTCCATAACTGGTAGATCCAACATGTATAGAATGCATGGCTTTACATGTGAGGAGGTACATAGATAGGTACTTTCTGAGCACAGGGAGATTTATATCTACATATGTAAACTAATGTCTCACTTCCTAATTTATCTCTGTAGCCCAAAGTGCTACTATAAAATAAGAAATGGTATGCAGTGGAGCCCTCCATGTCATGCCTGTGAAGTGATGTCTAGTTCTTTTCTATCTCTGACAGGAACTGGAGTAAGTGCAGTGTAGCTTGATTGAGATCAAACAGTTTACAACTAGTTCAGTCACACATATTTTAAGAAAAGAGCACAGACTCTCAGAGAAATTAACATATTTTTGATTAGTTCTGATCATTCTCTGTCCAGATAAATATTAATATGCAATTATCTAACTAGACCCATAAAACACTTTCATTGTCCTTCCTTGGTGTAGCTTTTTGTTTAAGATGCACTGAAATTTCTGTGAAGGTTCTCTTAGAGCAATGACTAGTTAAATTTAACTTTCTGTAACACATGGCTTTATGGTAATTTCTAAAATATATACTCATAGAGCAGAGAGAAAGGTTAATGTTTATCCTCAACACAAGAAGTATCCATTTTAAGATTTTCTTTTTCCTTCCTTTCTTCACTCATCCCCACCATCCTGCCCTCTCTCATTCAATCCTTGCTCTCAGTTAATATTGTGTGTGTGTGTGTGTGTGTGTGTGTGTGTGTGTGTGTGTGTGCGTGTGTATGTTGCATACATACCTATGAGTTTATTTGAATGCAACCATGCCATATCACATGTGTGGAGGTCAGAGGACAACTTTAAATGTTAAACATATTTTCCACTATGTTTGAAAGTGTCTTGTTTCTGGGGCTGCTTACACATACTAAAAATCTTGGCTGGCCAACTTTAGGGGAATCCCCTGTTCCAACCTCCCATAGGAGGAACCCAGGAAATACAAATTCATGATACCATGCCCAGTTTTACAAACTCATGCTAACCCATCATGTGCTTTATCCACTAACTCACCCCTCAGCCTATTTATTTCTCTTTCTTTTTCATTTATCTATTTATTTTATTGGATATTTTTATTTACATTTCTTCTTTTATTAATTTATTTTTTATAAATTTATTAACTTAAAACACAAAACTGTAATCATTAAAAAGTAAATCTGCTTTTAAGGCTTAGTATGATTTTTTTTCATCTTTATTAACTTGGGTATTTCTTATTCACATTTCAAATATTATTCCTTTTCCTGGTTTCCAGGCCATAAGCCCCCTATCCCATTCCCCTCCCTTTCTTCTCTAAGGGTGTTCCCCCTCCCCAACCATCCCCCCTTCTCACCCCTGACATTCCCCTACACTAGGGGCTCCAGCCTTGCCAGGACCAAGGGCTTCTCCCATTGGTGCCCAACAAAGCCAGTCTCGGCTACATATGCAGCTGGAGCCATGAGTCTGTTCATGTGTACTCTTTGGATGGTGGTTTAGTCCCTGGGAGGTCTGGTTCGTTAGGATTGTTGTTCTTATGGGGTTGCAAGTCCCTTCAGCTCCTTCAGTCCTTTCTTTAATTCCTACAAAAGGACCTCGTTCTCAGTTCAATGGTTTGCTGCTAGCATTTGCATCTATATTTGACATATTCTGGCTGATCCTCTCAGGAGACAGTGATATCAGGCTCCTGTCAGCATCCACTTCTTGGCTCCATCAATATTATCTAGTTTTGGTGTATATATATATATATATATATATATATATATATATATATATATATATATATACCGTGTACCCATATGGGGCAGACTCTGAATAGCCATTCCTTCAGACTCTGCTCCAAACTTTGTCTCTATATCCCTCCTATGAATATTTTTATTCCTCCTTTTAAAAAGGACTGAAGCATCCGCACTTTGGTTGTTCTTCTATTTCTCTTTCAAATTTTATGTCTACGGACTTAGAAATACAGGTTGCCAGTTTATAGGAAATATGTTCAGAATATTTAAATTTCTTCCAGCAGTGTATTATTTTTTTACTTTTCATTTGTTATTGACACATAAGAAGTATACATACTTATGGGGTACTGTATGATATTTAATATATGTGTTCTTACATAATGAAGAAATCAGAGTAATTTTCATATATTTTTAAAATCCGATTCAGTTATACTTTCAGGAACTCTTTTGACATATATTACTATTTCTACTTCAATTACACACCTAATACCCATCTGACATTTTATATATATATTATATATATATATATCTCCAATATAATATAATATATATAATATATAATATATATATATAGGTCCACTGTATAAAGTTCTATTATATGAGCCATCCTTAATAACAGGAAATAACTTATTACATACACAAAGACATATAAAATATCTAGGAAAATAGAAACAGCCATTTAAGACAAATGTGGCAACTGGACTAGCCATACATACACATGTACACCTAAACATATTTTAACACCAAACCTGAGCAGAGACTAAATCATTTCAAGTACCATGAGAAATTGCTGATAAGATTATTATTCACGAAACCTAGCAAAACATTCTATCACAAATGCTTAACTATGTAAACAAAGTAAATGAATTCATCCAACCCAAATTATGCTTGTGCATGAAATCTGATGTTTTATGGCCAAAAAAGAAAGGAAAGATAGTATGAAAATTTAAGAACCATTATATTGCATTTCATTTGCTGATAAAGTGAAAGTGAGCAGAGTCAAATGGGTTGTGAAAAGATCTAGCCAGTTTTATAGGGCATGAAGAATATCTAGGACCATAAATTTCCATCTCTTTTATTTTCAAGTCATTAAAAGTAAGCAACAAGTGCCATACTTATCTGAGTAATTAGACTTCCCCAGTTAAAAAATGAGTGCTAAAAGATTAGCTAGATTTCTAGGTCACTTTATGTTTCAGCATTATAAATTTATTCAGGTCAGAAGCTTACATTTGAGGCCACAGACTAGAAAGGAATTCCATACCCTTCAACTTGCACACTTAGTGTAAGAAAATCTTTCCAAGGTAGGAAATCAGTGAGAAAACATACTTAAACTACTCAGGGTAACATTGAATGTGTTGTAAGCATTGTCTTTGGTTATAATCTGATTAAAATATAAATAAGTGTGGAGTCACAAGAAGCATTTTCTCAAATTACTAGAAATCTTTAAGATTCTTTTTATTTATAACATTGTTGCTTTACAACATCTTCATTTCTTTGAGGAACATGAAATTTCCTTCAGATGGTGAAAATTAAAATAGCTAAAAAGAGAATCCCAAAATTCAGGACTCCAATAAAGCACCTTGCCAAAAGAAATAAAGACATTTTAAATTTTGGATCCCTTTCTTTTGGCCAAACCTTTAAGTTTCCAATTATCACTGACAGTTTTTGGCAAAGGATAAATTTCAGATGCTTTCATAAGAAAACCAACTGTTTCTACCCACATATAAATACCTATCATATGGAGGGAAAGAGAGAAGAGCTATAGCTTATAGATAATATTTTATTTTTCATTTTAGAATGAGGTTTATGTTTTGTGTATACTAATGCTCAGTTCTGTGTGCTAATGTGTTTGTGGGAACATACTTCTTTAGGCGTACATGTACAGATGACTATATGCATCATATATGGAGTGGTCATATATGAAGTGACCCTAGTAAGAAATCAAAAATGGTGTGTGTCTTTGAACAGTACTATAGAAACTATTGAGAAGACAAGCATGACGTGGTCCAATCATGACTTGTGAGCTGATTGATACCATTAGCTAAAGCAGAATATGGCATGATATGTAAATTATGCTATACTGATTTCATAATCTAATAACCTTAACAGCTAAAACTGATAGAAGCAGGGGGAGGGAGGATGGCATAGAGGTTTCTGGAGGAAAAACTGGGAAAGGGGATAACATTTGAAATGTAAAAAATAAAATATTCAATAAAAAAGAAAATAAAAATGGTAATGAATAATTTCTATTGGAGGGGAGAGTGTCATACTACCAACTATACTTTTCATAGAATGTCCTGCCAAAACAAATCAGGATTTGGGACTACAGTAAAAAGGAAAATTTCTCACATTGTGTCTCCATGTTTACTTTCTGAGATCAACAGAAATCATTCTTTTAGCACCAGGATTGGGGAGAGTTCAACTACCCGCAAATAAAATTTAGAAATTAGTAAATTAGAAAGCTAAGCTAGGGGTGTAGACTTCCAAAGACCCTATGAAAGATTCATACTGAATTTTTTTTGTAACTAATTCTCTCCCACACCTAATGTCTTCATATTACATTTTCAAAAAATTTTCTACTTTGGTAGGCAACAAATCTAACCTAGTTTTTATTAATATAAATTTAGATATAAGCAGGGCTATAGTTCTCCATTGTTTTGTTTTCTAACTTTTTAGGTCTTTTAGAAGATAGGACAACACATATGATGAAAGAAGAACTGTGGGGAGACATTGAAGATTAAGCATTCAAGAAGTTATGGGGTGGGATGAAGATGAAGTGGGTACATGGGTTAGGTTAACTAGAGCTAAGTATGAGTGACATATGAAAACCTATTAATCATTAAAGGAATTTTACAGTATGGTTTTCCCCCAGAGTATTTCAAATGAAGTACCCTGAAGGAAGAGAATAAAAAGAAAAAATCTATTTAAGGGTAATAGGATACTTATCTATGATTTATGGCCGTGGAAGACCTCAGCATTTTCTAAAATATCACAAACTTTGGCCATTGCCTTAGCCTATCCACCGTAACTGAATGGTCAGACCTTATTCCTGAAGATACAACACATTTTATATTTGTAAGAAATAGGAAATAGAGAAACCAACCTCAACCCACTGAGGAAATTTCCTCCTTGCTACTTAGCTTTCATAGTGCCAGAGGTATTATGTAGTCTTCCGGATAAAGGGGAAAACCAATGTTTTTACCTATCAATGGACCAAGCATGCTATAATACTGAAAGTACAGGTAAGATATATCTATGTGGTGACCAACACATTCTATTGGGTGTTTGGGTTAACTTCACAGGAGACGAATTATTCTTTGAAATGTAAATCTCTCCAAAATTCTAGGGTCAGGGAGGTCATGAATCTTTGGATAGAATCTACTATTGGTATTTTTCCAGATAGGGAAAAAGTCAAATTGACTTTTCAACATTTAGATTCATGTCCACTGATTTGTTCTTCTCTCATACTTGGTCAGACAACTTACTTTTGCAGTAGGTAAAGAGATTTACAACTAACCAAAGGGCTGAGTATAAGTGACCATGCATATGTAGCCCTACATAAGCCATATGCCACAATATATTTTTATTTCAGGATTGTGTCTTAGTTCCCTGATAAAAAACACTAATATTCTTCTTCTTTTTTTTCAATTGCTAAAGTCAAAACTTTATTTAACATGTGGCCTTGGGTGCATTACTTTATTTCTCTGCATAACTTCCTAGCTTATAAAATTAGATATTTCCAGAATGTTCCTATATTCTTTTTATTCTGTAAATATCCTAGTAATTGTGTATAATAATTAGCATTTTAGAAAAAATGAAGTGTTCAAAAATAAGCAAATAAACATAGTAGAACTAATACTAAACAAAAATCTTTGTACACATCATTCTATAATGTAATGATGACATACTCTTGCATTCTTCTAAATAAGTCATAGAAAGTTGGAACATTACAAAAAGTATTAGCCTTATTTGTTAAAGAAAAAGCACTTTCAATACCATTTGTACATATGTATATCGTGCCAAAAGAGCAAAATATCTGACCAGAAATCCAGATGTACAGAAGATACTAGAAAAGCTGTAACACAAGGGGGTGTGGGTAACTACTCCCAAGAAAGTACAAGAAATAAATAATTCCACATCATCAAAAGCAAAAGACACAGGGTAACAGAGTAGATGAATAATCAAGATCCATCATTCTGTTCCATAAAAGAAACACACCTAAGCAATAAAAATAGATATTACCTCAGAGTAAAGGGATAGAAAAATGTTTTCCAAGCAAATGGACTCAAGAAACAATCTGCAATAGCCATTCAAATATCTAATAAAAAAGATGTCAAACTAGAAGTTATCACAATATGTATGGAAGGACATTTCATACTCATCAAAGGAAAAATCCATCAAGATGACTTCTCAGTTTTGAACATCTATGCCCCAAATGCAAGAGCACCCACATTAATAGGAGAAAGATTACTAAAGCTTAAATCACATACCAAACCGCACACATTAATAGTTGGAGACTTCAACACCCACTCTCACCAATGGACAGATCATTGAAACAAAAACTAAACAAAGAAAAGACACCCTTCACATTAACCACAAATAATATAAAATATAATGTTGTAATTCTATACAAGCAACTGAAAGACCTATATGAGTAGAATTTCAAATCTCTGAAGAAAAAAATTTAAAGAAGCTACCAGAAGATGCAAAGATACCACAGCTCCCTGTACCCAAATTCTGAGGGAGAGGGAGATGAACACCCAGAAGTGCAGGCAATCCTGAGACTGCAGAGCAGGACAGACTACCACTTCTGCCCACCTTTTCCCATATCCCTGGTCCAAGAGGAAACTGCATAGTGCCTCTGGACACAGGAATATAGGAGCAGTCAAGCTGCAGGAGCCCCATCTGCATCAAGATCTGAACTGAACCAGTCAAACAGCTCCCTGCACCCAAATCACGTGGGGATGGGGAGCTGGACTCTCAGAAGTGCGGAAACTCCTGAGAACTCAGAGGAGACTACTCTTTGCTCATATTACCAAGTCAAGAGGAAAACGCCTAGTGCCATCTGTGCCCCCTGCGCACAGGGACCTAGGAAGAGTAGGGGAAGGACCCTTCCAGTTGTTGCCCTTGTAGAGAGCTAAAAGTCAGTGGCCAGGATTGAGTAAATGCCTGAGAACAGAGGTAAGGCTAACTTTTCTGCTCCAAGTTACCTACCTGGTGGACTCAGGACACACAACGGCAGAAGTCCTCTGGGACCGGGCACTTCTGGTTTCTGGCTATGGTCAGAACTTCTTTGATCCCGGCCCACAGATCCCTGCTCCCAAATCTTGTGGGAGAGAGAGCTGAACACCCAGATGTGCAGGCAATCCTGAGACTGCAGGGCAGGAGAGACTGCCACTTCTGCCCACCTTTGCCCTCATCCCTGGTCCAAGAGGAAACTGAATAGTTCCTCTGGACTAAAACTGCAGGAGCCCCACAGTCCACATCTGTACCCCTATCTGAACTGAGCTGGTCAAACAGCTTTCTGCAGCCAAATCCTGTGGAGGGGAGAGCTAGACCATCAGAGGGGCAGACACTTCTGTGAAACCAGAGGAGACTACTCTCTGCCCACTTTCCTGACTCAAGAGGAAAATGCCTTGTGCCACCTGTGCCCCCTGCACACAGGGACCTAGGAGCAGTCAGGGTCAGAACCATTCCAGTTGCTGCCCTTGCTGAGAGCTAAAAGCCAGCCACCAAGAGTGACTACACACACTAGTGCAGAACACTCTGTTCCCATAACTGGCTGAAAGAAAACAGGAAAACAGGTCTACAGGAGTGCTGACACCTAGGCCCACAAGAGGGTCAATCCACCATCAGAAACAGCAGGACAAACTAACACCAGAGACAACATGATGACAAGAGGCAAGCACAAGAACCAAAGCAACAGAAACCAAGACTACTTGGTAGCATCAGAGACCAGTTCTCCCACCAAAGCAAACACTGGATATCCAACCACCAGAAAAGCAAGAATTAGATTTAAAATCATATTTTAGTATGATGATGGAGGACTTTAAGAAGGTCATAAATAACTCCCTTAAGGAAATACAGGACACATGTCCCCAAAGTAAACAAGTAGAAGCCCTTAAAGAGGAAACACAAAAATCCCTTAAAGAACTACAAGAAAACAGAACCAAACAAGAGAAGGAAATGAATAAAACCATCCAGGAGTTAAAAATGGAAATAGAAACAATAAAGAAAGCACAAAGGGAGAGAACCCTGGAGATAGAAAACCTAGGGAAGAGATCAGGAGTCATAGATACGAGTATCACCAACAGAATACAAGAGATAGAAGAGAGAATCTCAGGAGCAGAAGATACCACAGAAAACATCTACACAACTGTCAAAGATAATGTAAAACAGAAAAAGCTCCTAGCCCAAAACATACAGGAAATCCAAGAAACAATGAGAAGGTCAAACCTAAGGATAATAGGTACAGAAGAGCATGAAGACTCACAAATTAAACGGCCAGTAAATATCTTCAATAAAACCATAAAAGAAAAGTTCCCTAACCTAAAGAAAGATGCCCATAAATATACAAGAAGCCTACAGAACTCCAAATAGATTGGATCAGAAAAGAAATTCCTCCCATCACATAATAGTCAAAACACCAAATGCACAAAACAAAGAAAGAATATTAAAAGCAGTAAGGGAAAAAGGTTGAGTAACATATAATGGCAGACCTATCAGAATTATACCAGACTTCTCACTAAAGTCTAAGAAATCAAAAAGATCCTGGACAGATGTCATACAGACACAAAGAGAACGCAAATGTCAGCCCAGGCTACTATATCCAGCAAATCTATCAATTAACATTGAGGGAGAAACCAAGATATTCCATGACAAAACCAAATTTACAGAATATCTTTCTACAAATCCAGTCCTACAAAGAATAATAAATGGAAAAGCCAAAGACAAGGAGAGAAACTGCATCCTAGAAAAAGCAAGAAAGTAATCTCCTTGCAACAAAACCAAAAGAAGAGAAGCACAAAAACTTAATCCCACCTCTAAATATGGAAATAACAGGAAGCAACAATCAGTATTCCTTAATATCCCTCAATGAATTCAATTCCCCAATAAAAAGACACAGATTAACAGACTGGATACATAAAGAGGACCCAGCATTTTGCTGCCTACAGTAAACACACCTCAGAGACAAAGACAGACACTACCTCAGATCAAAAGTCTGGAAAACCACTTTTCAATCAAATGGTCTGACGAAGCAAGGTGGAGTAGCAATTCTAATATCAAATAAAATCAACTTTCAACCAAAAGTCATCAAAATAGATAAGGAAGGACACTGCATATTCATCAAAGAAAAAATCCACCAAGATGAACTCATATACAAACATTTATTCCAATTAAACAGTTTTATAGATTTTATATATTTTATCAGTCATTTATGTTGCTTTTATATAAAAGCTGCTTTTCTACATATCTCAAAAGGTTAAGATCTTGAATTGAATTTCTCTTATAAATGTTGACATAAGTAGTTTAAAGAATTTTTTTCAACTTTGATGTCATTGTGTTAATGTAACATTTATGAATGCAATTCTCAACATTGCAGAGGGCATATGCACACATATGGATCTATAATTGAATCTTCCGAACTTCATTCATGTGTAGGTCTGAATGAGTACCTTTAAATATGTGGTAAAAATTAATTATCTTTTAGTCCATTATTTCTTATAAGCTGTCACTGGAAATCATATATTCAGTTAGTAAACAGACTGCTTAGACTGCTTAGCAATAAGCATTTAAAGCACATGGACTGTTGTTGAAGCCAATCTGTGTATGTTATTAATTTTATAAGCCATGAAGTTAACTAAGTCATGTGATTACTTAACATGAACTAATGAAATCACAACCTCATCACATGAAAATTATTGCTATTTTGAAATGTTTTATTTTGCTTTCATTATCCCCTTACTTATTAAATGAAGTTCCTCTATGCAAATAAGTCTTTACAAGTCATTTGAGTAAAAGCTATCTATATTACTTGAAAAAGAAGTATCTAGCCCCTGTGATGGGGCACTATAATATTAAGATCATGTTCAAAAAATAATAGAAGAGGAAATTCAATCATCGCTTTACACACAGCTCTTCTTACTTTGACAGCATTTAGTAGAATGAGAGTTAAAATGAAAGTACAATTCTGCCATATATATTTCTGTAAATAAGAAGCAGAAAAGTGATGGAAATGTGGAAACAAGGAGGGAGAAAAGTATGAAGGGAAGAATAGGAGAGAGGAGAGACAGACAGGTAAAATGAGAAATAAGAGTTATACAGTCAGGAGATAAGCTAAGTCCTTTAATCGCAAAGCAAAATTTGGTGACCAATTGTATATGACAGATAAACTGTTTATATTTTACTCAGTGGGTAAACTATTAACAAAGGACTTTTAGCAAAACACATATATGAACAAACTTTTAGATAATGTAATCCTGATTTTCTTTTCTTTTGAAAGAAATATCTCATAGGAAAAATGTTCTATGTGTGGTTCATTGTTATTTAGCTACATGTTATTCTTCCTTGATAAGCAGTGCCAGGACTGTACATCAGGCCATTGAAACAGTCAAAATATATTCTTCTCACAGGGTATTGCAAGCCATTTCTGTTAGAATTAACTTGATATTTAAAACCTAAAATTGATCCTGCATAAGATATCTATTAACTGTCGTCTTGGTTTTAATAAAGCACTTTAAGGTTCAATGTTTTTATTAATGAATTAAATTACTCTGAAATCACTATGTACAATGGGCAAAAAAGTATGTAATCTACAACATGTTTTTCATATTTGAATTTAAATTCTTTTTCCCAAGGAATACTTTGTGTACATGAGTTTCTGTTGTTAATTATAAAGTAGAAAGAAAAATTTTTTCAAAGAAAAAAATCTGTTCTTTAATTAAGACGAAATTTAATTGAAAAACATACATGACAATATATTTATTTTTTCAATACTATGTTTTTAAAGTGATCAGATATTCATTTGTAAGTTTTGTAATATCCCTAATAATTATTTATTAAAACAGTTAATTTCATTTTTCCAATAATTAAATAAGACATTTCGACTGCCAATAATAAACTTTTCCTTAAAACATCATCATTGACTTAAATTAAAATAAGATATAAACCATGGATCTATAGGACAAAAAGCCAAGATTCTTATATCTCCTATAATTTCTTTAATGGTGTCACAAACTCCTTTTGAACAAATACCTTGTTTGATATACCATAACAAAGAGCTGTTTGGGTAGTCTACAAGCAATCTCTAGGAATACCTGGTTGTATTCCTTAATATTATATTAACATGCAGATGCCATATTTTTAGTTTAAATTAAATTTTATTTTTAATTCTATCAACCTAATTATAATAACAATACATTAACTGACTAGAGATTCCTATTTATTTAAGCCAGTATATTACTCAATGTATACATGCAATTTTGGTGTTAAAACGTAATCTAGACTGTAAAACTTAAACCATTTGATTAGATTAGTCATTATTTCAATGCTTCAAATTTTATAGGAAATGTATTGATTGTATATAAGATCTCTTTTAGTTTTACAAATCATCTCTAAGAAAATGTAGAAACTAAAATTTGATTGTTTTCCATAAAATCAAAATTATTATATAACATAAAAAGAATATGATAGGTTTAAAGGAAGCACATAATTTGGGTATAAATCCTAAGTTCAAGGTGTGCACATCTACATACCAATACTATATAGTACTCTTTGATATCTAGGTGGGTGAATATAGAACAGTAAAAACCAATAATTACAGTCATCCAAGCAACTGAAATAAATAAGGACAACAAAATTTGCTTTATTTTAACACTGTTTGTCTCAAAGTGCCCTGAAAATACTGTTTTTATGGCATCTGGTCATAAAATATTGCAGAAAGCAAGATATCAAATGGAGATTCTCTCTCATCATTTTCTCTATCTTTCCTCCAATTTCAGGCTGCCTGCTTGACTTCTGTGAAGTATTAGTTAACATGTCTATTTATTTTCATTTCTATTTGACAGGAAATTTTGACAGGACACATGAGATTTTATATTTTATGTTAATATTAATATACTTACCTCATGCCACTCAAGTATCTATCCTCATTTTTATACTTAAAGCATTTGTATATTTTCACGCATGCAGAATTCCATTTAATTTTCTTATGTATTGCTTGATAGAGAAGGTTACATCTCACATTTTTAAATATTTGTTCATTTATTTTTATTGAGGTATTGAAGGATCTGAGAATATCACTAGATAGTCTTATATATTCTGCTTTAATTCAATTGCACTAACATGGCAGTGAATAGTCAAGGTTAGCTATGCAATATGTTTGGCTATGAAAAATATAATTGTGAAAAAATTAATTATTAAGTTAAATATAGTCAAGATTTTTCCACTTGGTCCAGTTGTTCCAGATATGTGCAGGATAAGAATATTAATGACATTTCTCTTGATTTCTACATCACCTATCAGTTTTTCTAAACTCTCATTATTCATCCACTCTCATTTCTTTTGTAAGTAATGCAAAAATGTGTATATTTAAATTTATGCCATTTACATGAAATTCTCCAAATTCTCTTTCTAAAAGATTGTGTTAAATTTATTGTAAAGAAAATGAGATATGCTCATGAAAATTTCATGTATCTCAATTTGTTCATTTCAATTCTGACACAGTAAAGATTATTAAAAAAATAAATCTGTTATTGTTATACTTAGCATCATTAAATGATAATATTTGTTTTAAATGATTTTTTGAAAAAAATCAACCATTTTAACAGTGATATTTCTTTAACCCTTTTTACATTAACTAATTAATTAATTTACATCCCAAATGCAGTGTCCCCTACCTTCTCTCCTTCCAGTCCCTCCTTCCACTTCCCTTTCCCAATCCATTCCTTCTCTGATTTTTAATGTTTTTCTTAAGTTACCCTAGGGAAAGTCATTGCCAGATGAATGACTGGGGAAGTAACTTAATTGTTCCTACAAAAAAAAACCTTCAATTTTTAGATTTATACAATTATAATTTATAGTATCACTAAATAATATCAGGCAAGACTAGTCATTTAAATAAATCATGGGAAAAAAGAAAGCAAAGCTCAGTGTTTTTAGGTTGTCATCTTTAAGGTCATTGCTATAGTTTTATATGCATATTACATACGTTTTTGAATACTGAAAAATTAGAAATATTTCTGATACAGTTTGACTGTGAAAATTTTGACATTTTTACAGTAACAAATTCCACTATTCTATATTATGCAAGGAAAAATATTGCTATAATCTGTATACAAATTTTTCTACATTAACAGAGACTTCATAGTTATATGACTCTAATTGTTCTAATTAGAAATATTTTGTGTATATTTCTTTGAATTTTACTATGCGTTAATTACTTTTAACTTTTTGTTATGACATTATAAAAATGTTATGGCATGAACAAGGATAGAACAAAATAAAATGGGCTCTTGCTCAAATAGTTGTTAACAAGTCACATTTCTGATTTGATATCTAATGCTATATTTCTTCTTTGAATACTTTTTAAAGAAACAAATTCATGTCATGCAAGGGTAAGCCTGAAATCCTTCACTTCAGTAGTAAAACTGTAATATAGAGACAATTCTTGGAAAAGAAAACATTTTAAAAAAAGTCAGAGTGACAGTGGAATTAACACGCTGAAAATAGAATCTGCCTTATCATCCTCCTGAAGTCAAAATGAAGTTGATTAAAAATAAACTCTAATTGGTTTGTAAATGTTATTTTAAGGCTAGGAAAATTATTCCCAAGGCCTTCTGTGTTTGTTCTTATTGACATCCAAATTTAACAGTAATGTCACTTTGTATCTGAGAGTTCCCCGGGTAAATAAGGAGGAGTATGCGATGTCATATTGCACAGCTTAAATAGAAATATCTTCTATAATATTGCACAAGAGTTTTCTAACACAGCATTTTTTATCCCCAGGGTATTTTTTTTATTCCTTTAAAAATAACATCTTTACTTTGTTATTCACAAGGAAATGCTGATAAAGCATTCTCTTAGTACAGTCAGTTGTTTCTGGGTTGGCAAACAAAACAATTTTTTGAAAATTAGAAACAGAAAGAATGTATGTAACATCCATGGACCATTGCTATGTAAATATTATAGAAAAATCATGACAGGAAGTGAATTGTAAGGTTCACAACAGAATATATTTTAAAGAATACAAACCTTTTTCATCTGTGAGCAAAATGCATAAATTATTAAATAATGGCATGCGAGATATACTTATTTTGCATATGTTAACATTTAAACACACTGGAAACAGCTCATGAAATTGCTTATGCAAATGTATACTGTTACTTATTTTTAAAGGCAGTTCCACTGAAAAACAAACCTCAGGTCTCAAAACACCAGTTAAGGCCAAAGTATGTCAAAATTTATACAGGTATTTGTGAGAACCTCCAATGTTTCAATGACGTTTTAATTTACAAATCAACCAATTAAAAGGCATATGTTCTAAATTTAAATAAATATTTGGCATATATTAGCTTCAAGCCTCCAATAGTATATATACCCATAGACATAAAATGTTTTATTAATTCAAGAGACATGATAGATATACAATGAAAACAATTCTATAGAGAAAACCTGGTATGGTCACATATAACCTAAAATAACCAATATTTGGTCAATTAGTCTTATAAAGCTTTAGAAGCACTTATTTTATAGGATGTGAGATAATTATATTAATTCAGTTTAAATAGATTCACTGAAAAGAACCTTTTAAGTATTCAGTTCTAAAATATGTTCTTCTGTCTTTTGTGAATAACAAATCAAGCAAGTATTTTCAACCTACTTTTTCAAAAATAATTGATATAATTTCCTGGAAAATGCTGAAAAATAAATTTTTTCTCCATAAGGCATGTACTAAAATAGAGGCAACAGTTAACACTGTTAAAGAAAAAAGTCTTATTTTGTATGGGAACAATAGGAAATGTGACCCTGACAAAGCTTTCAACTTGTACAAGGAGAAGACCTGTACTGTGTTTCAACCACTTAGAAAGCAGCAACAGGATACAAAAACTGCTGTTAATGTGATTCAAGGGGACTAGGTCCTTTCCAAGCTGCCACCAGAGCTTGGAAGTATTGTCTTCATACTTTGGCTTTAAAGGCATAAAATATGCAAATCTGAGTAGGATAAAGATTCTTCCTCCATGCTTCAAAGAGCTGCTGAGGTTAGGCAATATGTTACAATGCTGGAGTCACTAAGAAGAAACCTGTGAAGGTGAAGCCTAGGTTCTAGTCAAGACCCCAAAATATTGAACATGCCATAGCTGTGAGTTATCTGGCAATGAGAACTTCACAGAGGCATTGGAACCATCCCAAAAACGAAACATAAGTGTCAGGTAGTAAAGCTGGAGGGGTAGAACTATATAAAGCCTTAAAACTAAAACTCTAAGTACCGGCATTTGGTGTCTTACCTGCTCCAATTTTGTCTTGCTTTAGTAAAAAATTTCTGCACTATTTTCTCATACCTTCATTTTGACATTGAAATGTATATGGTATACCATTATATATTATGCCTCAAACTCAGTACAAATGGCTAAATGAGGTGCCTATTATCATACCAAAGCTGATACTGTCTATCAGTTATTCCCAGCATTCTTAAATTCCAACCAGTTGTAGGCTACTACTGGCTGGCATACCCCTCCCCCTACTTTAAACTCCATCCCTAGAACTAGGATTTCACTATCCTCAGATTAACTGATTCTTATGAGACAGCCATTTTGATTATGCAACCCTTTTTGCCCTTTGCCCTTTTGATCCCTTTGACTGTTGGCCTCCTGGCCTCCTGGCCTCCTGGATCCCGTATTTTTCTCTCTCCTCCATACTCACCTCACATAGCTCAACTCAAGTGGCCCATCATGTCCACTATGGACTCTTTCAGATGTTTCTGCCTCAGCTTTTTTTTCTGTTTTATTTATGATAAAAACTTTAATCCCTTAGGGGTAGTCACATCCTCCTTTCTTTCTTTCTTTTTATTCATCTGGTACCACAACTACAGAACTTGTACAAATGTGTTGCCTTCCAAGGGATTTAGCCATTCTGAACTAAGCTTCTTTCGGACTCTCCTAAGATGCATACAGATCTTTTGTTTCTGCTGGATTTTCCCATCAATCAATTTTATTCCAAAACTACTGTCTGATTTTTAATCTGCTCCCTTGTCTACATGATACTCCCTGACCACTTCCTGAGAGTCATTTTAGATCTATGAACCTTCTATGTTCTTCAAATGTGCTAAATAGGGCTCTGTCCAGGTAAATAGCATTTATGTTATTGGGTGAAAAAATCCTATCTTCGGCATTCGTAGGGAATCTCCTAAGGTTGGTTTCTGTTTATCAGGCAAACCATTATCTCCAGTAACTGCCCTCAACAGTTAACTGCCTTGGACAGAGGCATGGAGTTGCTGATAAATCTGGGCAGCCTGCTTCAATTCACAGAGTTCCATGTGGGCAACTACCATATAATACTATACGTACAACCCGAACACTTACTGTTTTGTACTCTCAGGTGCAGATCAGTAGTTTGAGGCCACCAATAAACTTTTCTATCATCCAAGAGAGTATCTCAATCCTACCTTAAATTATATCATCCACAATGCTTTACTTTTTTTTTACTTATACTTACTGTTCTGTCTTCTCTTTAAACCTTTCAGTTATAGTCAAAAAATGATTAACAAAAGAAATGACTTAAGATCACAGACTGAGTTCTTCCAAAATTACTTATCCATTTACATTTTTAAAATATCTAGCTGAGAGCTAGGTTCTCTCTCTGAGATTTGAGGTTGTCATAACTTTAATGACTTCTGTGGATAAGGTTTGGAGGGAACTAACATGCCTTTAATTTCATTGTGTCCTAACCTAAGTAAAAGGATTGAGCAAACTAGCATGTTTCTATCAGAAACCTGATTTTAAGAGGATAAGACTGAAGGCTAAATTTCATGCCGAAGTCAAGGAGAACTTGAGCAAATCAGCATGTCTGGGATTTGACAAGTTCACTGTACTCATGAACTCAAAGAAGCTACATTCTCACGAGCATGTAAAATATCAACCAGGGAATAGTTCCGTGTGTATTGGAAGTTGATTAAAAGTTATAGGCTGTAGCCAAGACCTATTGACAGTTAATGGTGATTGGAGGGTAGAGTCAAATTTCTATAAGGATGTGGCACAAAGATGTTATTTATTCTCCAGTAGATGATACAATTTCCATGCACTTGTCGGAGCACTAAATGTGTAGCAGGGCTGGAACAAATAAAAATGCTCTAAAATATACTCCTGTCTCATTTTGACAATTGAAGTATTGAAAGAATGGGCACCAAGAAATGAGAATTTCGGTAGGAAACTCATGTTGAGGGAAGAAAAATGACCCAAAAAAGAGGGAAACTGTTCCCCTGAACAGGATTTCATGTAATCCTAACAATTTGTCAAAACACTTTACAGGGTGAATAAAGGACAGTCATGGGAGTGATGGATCCATGTTGACTAGAACTCCTTCTTACATGTCAATACTCTTGGCTCTCTTTTTATACCTTGATACAAGTTCAAGAACCCAAAGGTTAACCCTGGTTTCAGTTGGTGTTCTTCCTTCTTCCCAGTGTGGCCATATGAAATAAATATTTTTTCTTTCTACTGTTACTTTGATGATTCCAGTTTATATGTTAGAAATTTATTTCTAAACCTGGTTTGGGGAAGAGGGTAAGTTGAATAATTGAAAGACAACTGAAAAATAGGGAAAGATATGAAGTTGTGAGGGGGACACAGAAGAGAAATGTGAGAAGTCAGAGTAGAGATGGGGTAGGTAAAGTCGCAAACTGGGAGACTAGGAGTTAGACAGACTCCCTGGTAGTAAGGCAGATAGGGAGAGAGGCCATGCCTAGGTCAGAAAGCTGGTCTGTTGTTATCTCCTATTCTGTATTGTTGCCATCAATTAAGATTTACCAAACCCCCTTATATCACAATTACTCAAGTGGCCCTGACTGTTGAACCTCAGATCATCTACCTATTATCAGTTGGAAGCAGTTAAGAGCAGCCAGCATCCTCAAGCCGATAACAGGTTACAAACGTGACCTCTGAGTTTAGTCTGAGAGATAATTAGGGAGCTATTAGAGAGATTCCCTGTAGGTAGTAGACAAATAGGTGGAAAAGACAAAGCAAGGTAATAAATGTGGCAAAATGGCTTGTTTTTTTACCCTCCTGACTTGAAATAAAAGAATAAGAGCTCAAAACAACCATCTTTGTTCTTGCCAGCAAGCCTCCTAGTGATAGACTACCTTTATAAATTCAAAGCTAGATAAGGATATGACTACAACAGTTGCTACTCAGTCAAACAACACATCTATCTTAAAACTGACCAACTCTTAAAAGGGTGAGGAAAATATCTAAAAGCTTTCAAATGGCAGTCCTTGAGCTGTGACTGGGTTTGCAGTTTACTGAGTCTCATCTTGCTATGCAGAGGGTCATTTTCTTGGTGAACTTACTGCATGAGTGTGGTACTTATCCTAAGGAAACACATTTTCTTAAATTACTGTTTGTGTTTGCTACTTTTGATATGTCTCTGATGCTTCATGTTGTGATTGAAATCTTTCTTGCCTTTTATTTATTTAACTGGCAGAGAAAATTAACCCACTCAAGACCACTAGCCTGCACAATGCTATGTGCCAGTTTGTTTCTCATTGGGGATTTCTCTTGGGGATCACTAATCTCATCAAATCACATAGACCAAACCCCAAGAAGATAGGATATTCGACAAGTAAATTACCAAAACACTCCTTCCATCTGGGCACAGGGGAGTTAATTTTATTTCCTTCTGTCTGACAAAGGGGATTTTCTCAGACCCACCTCCTCTTTTTACCCTAGGAAGCCAGTTTAATTACTCAGTAACCAGATCAGTGAATACAACTTTAAATGATACTAATAAGCTAAGGCATAGACTTCATAATAATGTGGCCTCAATATGCTCCTGATAAAATGTGATCCAGGTGCCCTAAAGAAGGGTTATTTTCAAGAAAATTTGTAAAATTGTTCTCTGTGTGGAGACAGTCAGTGGGATAAATTTCTGTAAAATTATCCTGACACTTCCTCAAAGTTCAATGTAAGAGAGGCCAACTCTGGAACTGGAAAATATCATCCTGAGTGAGCTAACCCAAACACAGAAAGACATACATGGTATGCACTCACTGATAAGTGGCTATTAGCCCAAATGCTTGAATTACCCTAAATGCCTAGAACAAATGAAACTCAAGACAGATGATCAAAATGTGAATGGTTCACTCCTTCTTTAAAAGGGGAACAAGAATACCCTTGGCAGGGAAGAGAGAGGCAAAGATTAAAACAGAGACTGAAGGAACACCCATTCAGAGTCTGCCCCACATGTGGCCCATTCATATACAGCCATCCAATTAGACAAGATGGATGAAGCAAAGAAGTGCAGACCGACAGGAGCTGGATGTAGATCGCTCCTGAGAGACACAGCCAGAATACAGCAAATACAGAGGCGAATGCCAGCAGCAAACCACTGAACTGAGAATAGGACTCCCGTTGAAGGAATCAGAGAAAGAACTGGAAGAGCTTGAAGGGGCTCGAGCCCCATATGTACAACAATGTCAAGCAACCAGAGCTTCCAGGGACTAAGCCACTACCTAAAGACTATACATGGACTGACCCTGGGCTCTGACCTCATAGGTAGCAATGAATATCCTAGTAAGAGCACCAGTGGAAGGGGAAGCCCTTGGTCCTGCTAAGACTGAACCCCCAGTGAACTAGACTGTTGGGGGGAGGGCGGCAATGGGGGGAGGGTTGGGAGGGGAACACCCATAAGAAAGGGGAGGGGGAGGGGGATGTTTGCCCGGAAACTGGGAAAGGGAATAACACTCGAAATGTATATAAGAAATATTCAAGTTAATAATTAAAAAAAAAGAGAGGCCAACTCCTATTTTGAAATAGAATTGAATGATAGTTTTCTTATCTCCCCCATCCTAGAAGGCATTTGACAATCCTGAAACTAATTACAGCTACTCTGCTCCTCTGAGCTAAGACTATGAAATCCTTTATCTGTTTATTTATATTGCTAAGTGGGGTCCTACCCACTTACCCAGAAAGGCAATACAAAATGCTTTTATCTTTATCCATTCTAATTATCAAAAATCTCTGTACTTAAAAATACCTCTAGGTATCTGTATTTAATAGGTAAAATATATGAATCCAACAAAGACCTGTGCTAGATAGAGGATGGGCTAACATTATGGATTTGGAATCACTGTAAGCAAAATGTAACCATCTATTTGTCACCATCTTGGATTATCACTTTATCAAGATGGAAGCATCCTTGTGACTTGGCCTTCATCTTCCTTAGTGTAACCACATAACATCACCTCTAAAAGTGCTCAAAGAACTTCCTAGTGCTAATGCATCCTCCTGCTTCTTATCATTCTGTCCTTGCCGCCCCCCTCTTTCATATATATATCCTATATATAGCAAAAAAAGCAGAGGTAGGTCTGAGAAGACCCCCTTCATTAGACAGAAGGAAATAAAATTAACCCCCTGTGCCAGGATGGAAGGGTTTTGGTATATATAAATTTATATTTGTGTGTGTGTGTGTGTGTGTGTGTGTGTGTGTGTGTGTGTGAGTTTGTTTCTCATTGGGGAATTCTCTTGGGGATCACTAATCTTATCAAATCACATAGACTAAACCCCAAGAGGACAGGATATTTGACAAGTAAATTACCAAAACACTCCTTTCATCCAGGCATAGGAGGTTAATTTTATTTCCTTCTGTCTAATGAAGGGGGTTTTCTCAAACCCACCTCTTCTTTTTACCCTAGGAAGCCAGTTTAGTTATACAGTAATCAGATCAGGAAACACAACTTTAAATGATACTAATAAGCTAAGGCATAGACTTCATAGTAATGTCCTCTAGTCAATTAGGCAACACAAGACATTGGTTGAATACAATATAAGTCCCCCAAATTGATGTGTTCTTGAGACTGTTCTAATTAGAAGGACTCTGGCTAAGGTAAACTAAAAGCTTGTAATTGATCAAAGGAAATACTATGTTCATAATTCCTATGGGATATACTAAGGATGATTTCAGTTTATTGTGGAAATCATTACCCCCATTAACTGACCCCAACAGTCAACTGCTTTGGGCAGAGTAATGGAGTTGTTGATATATCTTAACAGCCTGCATCAATTCACAGAACACCATGGAGGCAACTACAATATAAAATCTTATACTTCCCCAAGAGTTACTGTATTTTTATTTTCAGAGGCAGATATTAGTTTGAGGCCACCACTCGAGTTTTCTGTCTATTAATGAGTGTCTTTGCTCGACCTTAAATAATATCATGCAAGGTGGTTTATTTTGCTTTTTCCTACTGTTCTGTTTTCTATTTGAATGTTTCTGTTATGGGCAAAATAATTAACAAAAGAAATGACTTAATATGAACAAATACTGTGTTCTTCAAAATTTGTTTTCCATAACTTTCAAAACTGTCTAAGTGAGTGGTAGGATATCTCTCCCATATTTGAGGTTGTTTCAAGTTTAATGAATAGTATGGAGAAGGTTAGGAGGGAACTAGTGTGCATTCAATATCATTCTGTCCTAAAGAATAGGAGCTAGTGTATGTCTTTCCGAAATCAGATTATCTAACAGTGATTTGAAGAGGATAGGAGTGAAGGAGAGAGGTTAGCTCAGAGTGTGCTATGGAGGATGGTTTGTGTGAACCAGTGTCTAGTTCTCTGAATCCATGTTGAGCTCTACTACAGAGGATATTAGTAGTGAATTAGTGTACTCTCTAACACAGTCTGTCCTATGGAGTCATGAAAGGAGTTATCTCCTTGATCCATGTAGTTCTAAACTTCACAGATCCTATTGAGGGTAGCAATGATCTAGTGAAACTAACTCCATCAGTCTTACATAGGTAGCATATGTGGGAATATTATGTCTCTGAAAATGCATGTTTTCCTACCATTATCTGTACTATGGAAGAGTATAGGGTTGAGGTACTGTGCTGTCAAACTCATTCTGTCCTAAAAAGAAGGTTTAAAGAAAGCTAGTATCTGCCTGCGGATCCATATCATGCTATTGACCTTTTCTACAGGAGAGGTTAGGAGTGAACTAGAGTTTGCTCCACCTCCATGTAGTCTATGGAGGATGCTTGGAGGGATATAGTATTTTTCTCTCATGTTCTCCATCTTACCACTTTGCCATTTCCCCATTTCCCAGTATTTAAGCTGCCCTAAAGGAGGTTAGGAGAGAGTAGTTTTGTTCTCCAGCTCTGTCTCTAGTACTGAAAAGACTCAGTGTTTCATTGCCAGCAGGTCCTCTCAATGTTATTAAGCAAAAATCTGTTTAAAATGGGAGACCACATTATTTTCAGCATTAACAAAACTTAAAATAATAAACATGTTTACTTCTCACAGAGAGACATATAGAGATTCAGCTTTGATAGAAATCTTTGTTAATAACTTTTATTGTGATTGCCAGGTAGATCAAGCACAGGTACCCAAACTATATTCTGTTTAGAAAGGTCTCATTTACACTTTGGAAACTAATTGTTATTTAATTATTTCTGGGAAGGATGTTTCTATCACTCTGTGGACTTCGATTTCAATGGATTGACTGTTTTTGCCATATACAAGTTTTTTAGTTCCAAGAACACACATTTTCCAGAAAAGAGAGGTTGGATAAATTGTAACTGCCAGTGATGAAGGAGGACTGAAACGAATCAGTGAAATCAGGATTCAAAAAGATCACTGCACTCATGAACTCAGAAAGCTGTCTAATCAGGGACATTTCCTGTGCAATATAAACCATTGAATAATGCAATGTGTATTGGGGGTGGATCAGAAGTTCTAGTCTGTAGTTAAGACCTACTGACAGTTGATGATGGTTGGAGAATAGAGTCAAATTTCTATAAGGATGTGGCACCAAGTAGGTTCTTTGTTTTGCAGTAGATGATACTATTTCCATGCACTTGTGAGAGCACTAAATATGTAGCAGGTCTGGATGAAATGAAAATGCTCTAAAATATAGACGTGTTGTCTCATTTTGACAATCCAACTTTTGAAAGAACAGGGTCCAAGAAATGAGAATTCCCCTAGGAATCTCATGCTCAAAGAAAATGGCCCAAACATAGGGAAACCTGTTTACCAGAATGAGATTTCATACAATCTTAATAATTTGCAAAGACATTTTATAGGATGAATAAAGGATAGTTATTGAGGGGTTGGAGTACATTTCGAACAGGACTCCTTACATGTCAATACCCTTTGTCTCTCCTTTTAAACCTTGATATCACTTCAGGATCCAAAAAGTTAACTTGGGTGGTTCAGCTGTTATTCACACCCGTTCTTCATGTGACTGTATGAAATAAATACTTTTTTCTTTCTACTAATATCTTGATACCTTCACTTTATATGTTGCCAAGTCATGTCTAATCCTGGTTTTGGGCACAGGCTAAGGCCAAAGGTTCAAAAACTACAAAAATAATAGGGAAAGAATGAAGTTGTGAAGGGGAGACAGAGGAGATATGCAAGAACTTGGAGTAGAGATGGGGTAGGTAAAGTATAATACTGAGAGAATAGAACTTAGACAGATTCACTGGTATGCTTACATATAGGGAATGAGACCATGCCTATGTCAGAAAGGTAGTCTCATTGTCGTCTCCTATTCTGGACCTTGGGCATTAGTTAAGATTTATCAAGTCCCCAGAGGTCAACATTCCTCAAGCAATCCTAACTGTTGAATCTCTGGTCATCTACTGTTTATCATGTGGAAGCAATTAAGGGAATCTAGTATTCTCTAGCCAAAAATAGCAGTAAATGTGACCTACACATTTGTTCGGAGAGACTAAGTATTAGAGAGACTCCCTATACGTACACAGATAGGTAAAGAAGACAAGATAGGTGAAAAACATGGCAAGCTGACAAAATGACTTCTCCTTCAACATCCTGATTTGAAATAAAAGGTAAGAGATCAAAATAACCATCTTTGTTTCCTGACAGCAAGTCTCCTGCTGATGGACTGACTCGATACATTCACAGCTATACTGGTACAAAACTACCACAGATACTACTCAGTCAACCATCATATCTGTCTTAAAACTGATCAACCCTAAGTAAAGGGCAGAAAACTCTTAGAGTTTTTCAAATTGCAGCTCTTGAGATATGACTGGATTTACAGGTTTCTGAGTCTTCCTTTGAGTTCTCAGAGGGTCATTTTGTATACATAATGGATGAGTGTGGAGCTCGTCCCACAAAACACCTTTTCTTAAACTACTTTGTCTGTTTGCTGCTTTTATTATGTCTCAAGTTGTGCTTGAAATATTTCTTGTCTTTTTATTTCTTTAACTGGCAGAGAAAATGAACCAAATCAAGCCCCAGAGCCTAAGTCATGTCCTGTGTCATTTTGGTTCTCATCTGGGATTACTCTTGGGGATCATAAAACTTAACAGATCACATAATCAGACTAAACCCTGAAAGAACAGGCAATTTGACAGATATTGTGCCTAAACCCTTCCTTCATCCTGTCACAGAGGGTTACATTTATTTGCTTCTCTTTAACCAAGGGGGTTTTCTCAGCCCACCTCTGTTTTTATACTGTAGGAAGACAGTTAAACTGTTTGGTAACTAAAGACCACTGAATACAACTTTGAACTATACTAATAATCTAAGGCCTGGCTCCATAGTGTTGTGACTTCATTCTGTTCTTGGGGAAATATGATACAGGTGCCTAAAGGAGAGGTATTTTTAGGGAAATTTATAAAATTGCTCTCTGTGTGAAGACAGACTGTGGCATATGTTCCTGTATACCTTATCCTGACTCTTCTCAATATTCAATGAGAGAAAGGCCATCTACGGTTTCGAAATAGAACTGAATGATAGTTTTCTTCTCTTTCTCACCCTAGAAGCTTTTTGACAATACTGACAACTAATTATAGCTAATCTACTCCTCTGGTCTAAGACTATGAAATGCTTCCTTTATTTCTTTAGTTTACTATGTGGAGACCCTACCCAATTAGGTAATATAAAAGTCTTTTATGTTTATTGATTCTAAGTAACAGAAGTCTCTCTCCCTATCTATCTATCTATCTATCTATCTATCTATCTATCTATCTATCATCTATCTATCTATCTATCTATCTATCTATCTATCTATCTATCTATCTCTATCAATCCCCACTGATTAATTAGGTAAAACCAGATGTTAGTTTGGTCCAAAGTAGGCTCCTAAAATTTGTATGATCTTGAGAATGTCCTAAATTTAATTACTCTAACTAAGGTAAAAAGAAAGATTTTTAGTGGGCAGAGGGAATCCTATATTCAGCATTCTTAGGGGATGTACTAACACACTGATTTCTGTTCATCAGGAAAACCATTATCTCCATTAACTGCCCCAACAGTCAACTGCCTTAGGGAGAGGCATGGAGTTGTTGATTGATCTTAATAGCTTGAATCTAGTCATAGAACACCACAGGGGTCACTACAGTATAAGCTCTACATACTTACACCACAGTTACTGATTTCTATTCTTAGAGGCAGGTATTAGTTTGAAGACACCAATAAACTTTTCTATCCACCCATGTAGTGTTTTCACTCTACCTTGGATAATATCATAAAAGTTTATGTATTTTCTTTTTTTTATTATTTTTCTGTCTTTTTTGAATCTTTCAGTTTTAGCCAAATCAGATTAACAAAAGAAATTTAATATGATCAAATACTTCTTGAAAATTTGTTCTCCATTACTTTCTAAAATGTCTAAGTGAGAGCTACCTAATCTCCCTTATGTTTGTGGTTGTCTCAACTTTAATGAGTCTTGTGGATAAGTTAGCAGGGAACTAGTCAGACTTCAGTCTCATTCTGTCCTAAATAAGAGGCTTGAGGGTGTTAATGTCTGTCTTTCAGAAATCAGATTCTCCAACAGTGATTTGAATAGGATAGGAGAGAAAGAATGAGTATAGTTCATAGAATGCCATGGAAGAGGATTTTAGTGAGTCAATGTCTATCATTTACAAACCATATTGACCTAACATGATCTATACTGTGGATGATGTCAGTAATGTTAGGTAGCCAAGTGCTATTGACAGTTGATGGTGGTTGGAGGTGATTGTAGATTTTCTTTAAGGAAGTAGTACTTCATATGATGTTTAATCTCTAGTAGATGATATAATTTCCATGCACATGTTGGAGCACTAAGTGTGTAGCAGACCTAGATGAAATGAAAATGCTCGAAAATGACATTACTGTCTTATTTTGACAATTCAACTATTTTTAAAGGATGGGCTCCAAGTAATGGGAATTTCTCTAGGAATCTCATGCTGAGAAATGTCGCAAGCACATGAGAACCTATTTCTCTGAACAGGATTTCATATATTCCTAACAAATTTTCAAGAAAATCCACAGGATGAATAAAACACAGTCCTAGAAGACTTTACTATATTTTGAACAGGACTCATATTTACATACACATATACATATACACATACACTTTCACACATACACATACACACACACATATGTGTGTGTGTGTGTGTACATATATACACTCTCTTTTTAAACCTTAATATCAGTTCAGGAATCCAAAGATTAATGCTGGAACTTCAGTTAGTGTATTTCCTTTTTCCCAAGGTGGCCATGGTAATAAAACTTTTTTTCCTTTCTACTGTTAAATTTATGCTTTCAGTGTACATGTTGCCAATTGATGTCTAATCCTGGTTTGAAACCCAGGATGAGTCTAGTAGTTCAAAAGCAACTGAAAAATAGGGAAAGCTATGAAGTTGTGAGGGGGACACAGAGGAGATACATGAGAAGGTGGAGTAGAGATGGGTAGGTCAAGTACCAAATTGAGAGACTAAGCATCAGAGAGATTCCCTGGAAGGCAGAGAGATAGGGAAAGAGGCCATGCCTAGGTCAGAAACCTGGTCTTATTGCTGTCTCCTATTCTGTAACTTTGCCATCAGTTAAGATTTACCATAGATCAGTACTCCTCAAGTGATCCTGACTGTTGAACCTCTGATCCTCTATGAATTGTTAGGTGGAAGCAGTTAAGAGCAGTCAGTATTCTCAAGCCCATAACTGCAGTAAATGTGACTTCCATTTTTGGTCTGAGAGGCTAGATATTAGGGAGACAGATAGGTAGAGAAGTCATGACAATATAATGAATGTGACAAACTAATGAAATGGCTTCTTCTTTGACCTCCTGACTTGATATAAAAGTATAAGAGCCTCAAATAACTGTCTTCCTTTCCTGTAGCAAGCTTCCTGCTGATGGACTGACTCTATATGTTCAAGGCTAGAGCAGGACATGTGTTCAACAAATGATACTCAGCCAATCATCCTCCCTGTCTAAAAATTGTCCAATGCTAAATGAGGTAGAAAAACTCCTAGAGTTCGTCAAATGTCAACCCTTGCTATGTGACTTGATTTCCAGCTTTCTATGTCTCCCCTGTAATTTACAGAGGGTAATTTTCTCTGTGTACTTCCTGCATAAATATGATCTTCATCCCTAGAAAAGAGACTTTTTCTAACTACTGTTTGTATTTGTTACTTTTGAGATGTCTCTGCTGCTGCATTTTGTGCTTGAAGACTTCTTATCTTAATATTCTTCAACTGAGAGAGAAAACAAACTGAAATCAAGTCCACTAGCCTGACTCATGTTCTGGGTCATTTTCATTCTCATTGGGAATTTCTCCTGAGGATCACCAAACTCATCAAACCACAAATCAGGCCAATGCTTAAGGTGACAGGAAATGTGACAGGTAAGTTGCCTACACCTTTCCTCCATCCTGGCACAGTGGGTTAATTTTATTTTCTTCTCTCTACCAGAGAAGGTCTCTTCAGATACACCTCTGTCTTTGTACCCTAGAAAGCAAATTTAACTGTTCAGTATCCAGAGACCAGTGAATACAACTTCAAACAATATTAACCTAAGGCATAGACTCCAGAGTATAGTGACTTTACACTGTTCATGTGTTGAAACTGATCCAGGAGCCTAAAGGAGTAGTATTCTGAAGGAAATTTGTAAAACTACTCTCTGTGTAGACACAGACAGACTGTGGGGTAAATTCCTGTATAACTTACCCTGACATTTCCTCAATGTTCTATGTGAGAGAGTTCAACTACTGTTTTGAAATAGAATTGAATGATAGTTTTCTTATCTCCCTCACCCTAAAAGTTTTGGAAAATACTGAAATTGATTACAGCTACTCTACTCCTCTGAGATAAGAGTATGAAATCCTTCTTCTGTTTATATATTTTACTAAGAGGGGCCCTATCCAGTTGCCCACTGCCGCCATACAAAATGCTTTCACCTTTGTCAATTCTAACTACCAAAATATCCGCTCATAAAAATACTTCTAAATGTCTGTATTTAATAGGGAAGATGTATGAATCCCACAGAGACTGATAATGTGATGGTCTCAGATTATCAGGGAGTTGGGATCATTGTCAGCAAAATGTAACCATCTACTTTGTTACCATCTTGGATTATTGCCCTATCCATATGGAAGCAGTCTTCTAATTTAGTCTCCATCTTGTTTAATGAAACCACATAACACCCACCAACTGTAAGAGTACCCAAAGAAGTTCCTAGTCCTAATTAGTCCTCCCTCTGGCTACCATTCTCTTGGCCTATGATGAATTAGACAACAGTATACATTGGTTAGGTCCAAAATAAGTTCAACAAAATTGGTGTGTTATTGAGAATGTCCTAAATAGAAGGATTCTGGCGAGATAAACTGAACACTTGTTATTGGGCAAAAGGAATCCTATATACAGCATTCCTGGTGGATGTATGAAGGATGATCTCTGTTTATCATAGAAACTGCAGCCTCCATTAACTGCCCCCCAACAGTCAACTGCCTTGGGCAGAGAAATGTAGTTGTTGATGTATTTAAACAGCCTACATCAATTGATAGAACACCAAGGGGGCAATGATATAAATATCTATATACTTGCCCAATATATACTGTTTTCTCTTTTCATTGGCAGACCAGTCATGTGAGGCCAGCAATAAACTTTTCTATGTACACATGGTGTTTTCTCTACCTTGGATAATATCATCCAATGTGGTTTATTTTATTTTCACTTATTTTTGTATCTGTGTTTGAATCTTTCAGTTATATTAAAAAGAGTTTAACAAAAGAAATTACTTGATATGATCACATACTGTTCTCTAAAGTTTGTTCTGTCTTACTTTCTAAAATATCTAGATGAGCGCTTGCTTAAGTCTCATAGATTTGAGGTTGTCACCAATTTAATGAATCTTGTGAACATTGTTATGGGTAATTAGTGTGTCTTCAATCTTATCAACCAGTCCTAATGAGGAGGATAGGGATGATGGAGTGACACTCCATCTTCATCTCTCTTACTTAGAATCCTTATGTGGAAATACTATCTGTCTCAGAGAATGCATGTTTTCATACCTGAATCTGTACTATGAAGTAGTATAGGAATGAGGTACTCTACTGTCAAACTTATTCTGTCTTACAAAGGAGGAATGGCTACAGCTAGTATCTGCCTAAAGATTGATATCATGTGATCTTGATCTTTCTTACAGGAGAATGTAGGAGTGAACTAGAGTGCCTCCATCTCAGAATAGCCTATGAAGGAAAATGGGAGGGAACTAGTGTTTTTTTCTCATCTTCTACATTTTACCACTTTACCATTTCAATATTTTCCCAGCAGTCTTTAAACTGTCCTAATGAAAAGGCTAGGAAGGAACTATTGTGTTTTCCACCTCAGTCTCTAGTACTGAAGATACTTAATTTATCAGTGATGTTTACAGGTCCTGTCAAATTTATTAAGCAAAATTTTGTTAGAAAACAGGGTTGATATTATTTCAGCTCTAATAAAATCTCACAATAATATACATGTTCACTTCTCATTAACAGAGAAATAATGATTCAGCTTTGATATGCTTTCTTGTTAACTAACAAAGTCAAGGTATTTTCATTTCTAGGAAGAGCAATCCCAGCTACCCAAACTTTACTGTGTTTAGAAGGATCTCATATACACTCTTGATACTAATCCTTAATTATTGAGTCTCTAGGTAAGATTTTTCTATAATCATTCGACTTCCATTTAAAAGTCTTTACTATTTCTTCTTACCATATACAAGATTTTCAGTTACATGAACACCCACTTGCCATAAAAAGAGGTTGGTTAAATTGTCCCTGTCAGAAGACAAGGAGGACTGGAGAAAAATAGTGAAATGAGAATTTGTGAAGATCACTATACTCATGAACTCAGAGTTGCTGCTTTTTGGGGGACAGTACCTGTACAATACAAACCATGTAATAATTTAGTATATATTGATGGTAGATCAAAAGTTCCAGTCTGTAAACAACACCTATTGACAGTTGATGGCAGTTGAAGAACATATTTGATTTTTCTATTAGCATACAGCACCTCATAGGTACTTTAGGCCCCAGTAGAAGATAAAATTTCCATGGATATCTGGAAGCACTAAATGTGTTACAGGCATGGATGAAAGGAAAATTGTCTGAAAAGCTATTCTTGCCTCATTTTGACAATCCAACTATTGAAATAATGGGCTGCCAGAAAAAAGAATTTCTCTAGGAATCTCATGCTGAAAGAAGAAAAATGACCCAAAAGAAGGGCTCCATTTTTGGGAATGAGATGTCATACAATCTTAACAATTTGTTAATATACCTTATAGGATAAATAATGCACAGTCCTGAAGGATTGGACCACATTTTGAATAGCACTCAATGTACATGTCTATATGCTAGACTCTCTTTTTAAACCTTAATATCAGTTCAGGAACCCGAAGTTAAACACTGGAAGTACAAGTAGTGTTCTATCTTCCTTATATGGCCAAATGAAATAAATTTTGACTGGACTTATAATTTGATGCTTTCAGTTTACATATTAGTAATTCATATCTAATCCTGGTTTGAGGCATAGGTTGTATCCAATAGTTAAAAACAAGTGAAAATAAAGGAAAAGTTATGAATTTGTGCAGGAGACACAGAAGATACGTGAGGAGATAGTGTAGGTAAAGTCCCCAAAATGAGATATTAGGAGTCAGACAGACTCCCTGGTTGGAAGACAGATAGGGATAGAGGCCATGTCTAAATCAGAAAGGTGTTCTCATTTTTGTTCCCCATTCTGCATCCTTGTCATCTGTTGATATTTATCAATGCCCCTTAGAACAATAGTTCTCTGGTGGTGCTGTCTTGATCTTCGTGTTGTCTATCTACTTTGTCAGGTAGAAGCAGTTAAGAGCAGTTAGTATTCTCAAGACTATAATAGCATTAAGCATTAAACCAAGTTTGGTTTGAGAGACTTGGTATTATAGACACTCCCTGTAGGTAGACAGATATGTGAAGAAGCCAAGACAAGACAATAATAAAATAGCGAACTCACAAAATGGCTTCTCCTTCACCCTCCCATCTTGAGCTAAAAGACTAAGAACTCAAAACAACTGTCTTTGTTTCCTGCCAGCAAGCCTCTTTCTACTGGACTGACTCTATAAGTTCAAGGCTAGATTAGGACATGCATACAACATATGCTACTCAGTCAAACATCCTGTCTAAAACCTGACCAACACTGAATTATAGGAGGAAAACTGTTTATCAAATGCCACCCTTGAAATATGACTGGGTTTCAAGCTTTCTGACATTGCCCTGTGCTTTGCAGAGGATCATTTTCTCTGTGTTCTTCCTGCATACTTGTTGTCCTCATCCCTGAGAAAAAGCTTTTCTTAAACTACTGCTTGTGTTTGCTACTTTTGAGATCTTTCTGATCCTGAATGTTGTTCTTGATACTTTCTTATTGTTTACTTCTTTAACTGCCAGAGGAAATGAACCCAATCAAAACCAATAGACTGAGTCATGTTACTTATCATTTTGTTTCTCATTGGTGATTTCTCTTGGGGAATCACCAAAAATTTCAGATCAAAAATCAGGGCAAATGATAATGGGACAGGAAATTAACTAGATGAATTGCATACACCTTTCCTCCTTCCTTGCATACAGTGTTAATTTTATTGTCTTCTCTCTAACAAACAGGGTTCCCTAAGACCTACCTCTGTCTTTGTACCCTGAGAAGCCTGTTTAACTGTTCAGTAACCAGAGAGAAGTGAGCACAACTACAAACTGTACTAATAGCCTAAGACGCAGACTCCATATTAATGTGATCTCACACTGTTACTGTTCATGGTGAAACTGATCTAGGTGCCTAAAGGAGGGTAATTTTTAGGGAAATTTGTAAAATTGTTCTCTGCGTAGAGACATATGAACTCTTGGATAATTTCTTATATATCTTATACTGACACTTCCTTTATTTTCAGTATTTGAGAGGCCAATGATTGTTTTGAACTAGAATTGAATGATATTTTTCTTCTATCTTTCACATAGAAGCTATTTGACAAAATCTTGAAACTGAATGTAGCTACTCTACTCTTCTGAGCTAAGATTATGAATTTCTTCCTCTGTTTACTTATTTTGCTAATTGGGGCCCCTACCCTGTCACCCACATAAATAAGACAACAGGTTTTTAACTTTATCCTTTCTAAGTAACAAAATTTTCTGCTTTTGGTTAAAGCCTATACATGTCTGAGTTTAATCGGTAAGATGTATGAATTCTACAGAACTCTGTGCCTGACAAGTAAAGGGCTCACATTATCAGGGAGTTGAGTTCACTGTCAGAAAATGTAACCATCTGCTTTGACACCACCTTAGATTATGACCTCATCAAGAGGGAAGCAGTCTTGTGACTTGGCCTCCATCTTGTTTAATGTAACCACATAACTTCAACCAGCAATAATAGTACCCAAAGAACTACCTAGTCCTAATGAATCCTCCCTTTGGTTATTTTTTCTCTCTGCCCCCCACCTTTAGCTAATTAGAGAACACCATTTATTTATTCCAAAATTCTCCCCCTCCAAAAAAAAATTGGTGTGAGCCTGACCATGTCCTAAATAGAAATACTTTGGTTAAGTTATACAGAAAGCTTGTTATTGGGCAAAGGAAATCCTATATTCAGCATTCCTAGGGTATGTACTAAGGCTGATTTCAGTTTATCAGCCCAACCACTATTCTCATTAACTGCCACAACTGTCAACTGCCTTCAGCAGAGGCATAGAGTAGTTGATAAATCTTAACAGTCTGCATCAATTCATAGACTATCATGGGGCCAATTACAATATAAAATCTACATACTTCCCTAACATTTACTGTTTTTTATTTTTAGTGGCAGACCAGTAATTTGAGGCCAACAAACTATTCTATCTACCTATGGAGCATCTTTACTCTTTATTGGATTATATCATGCAAGATGGTTTATTTTGCATTTTCTTATTGTTCTGTCTATTCTTTGAATTTTTCAGTTATTGGCCAATGAAATTAACTGTAGAAATTACCTAATATGATCATATACTAAGTTCTAACATTGAACTTCTTTGCTTTCTAAAATAGGTTTGCTCATGTGTAGTGACACGCAGAGGTGTCTGTTCAAAAGAGAAGGAGAATGTGGAAGGGGTAGAGGACTTTTGTAATGGGGTACTGAGAGAAAAACAGGGTTGATATTTGGTTGTAAATTGAATAAGTAAATAAATTTTAAAAAGACAAAAATATTTAATATTTCAAAGATCATTTATCCATCTGTTTTTACTATTCTTCACTTTCTGCCCACCCAATAGTTTCCTGTTTTATTTCAGATCCCACAAATTTTGCACTCAAAGTTCTAGTAGTATAGTAAGGTGTCAGCAGAGAGATAACAGACTAATTTCACAAATTTGGCACAATGTGAATGTGTCTCACTGAGTAAATCCAGTGTCCAGATTTAGATTTGTAGGGTTGGTAATAAAGATGAAACTTAGTTAAGAGTAATATAACAAAAAGATACAAGCTTCTCTATTCTCTGCCAGTTAATGAAGACAAAAAGAAATAATCTTCAAAATGAGGACCTCCTCAGTGTGACAAATTATAACAGCAGTACAGGTGTGTGTGTGTGTGTGTGTGTGTGTGTGTGTGTGTGTGTGTGTGTGCGTGTGTATGTGTGTGTGTACAATGATTTAAATATTAAATCACATTGCATTTTATAAAGCAAATGAACAAATTTGGCAAGAGTAACTAATTAATTATGGTTGACTTATCTACCAAATCTTTGGTTGAATAATTAACTATTTGTAATTAATTGGAATCAGTGCCCTCTAATATGTTATGCTCCATCCATGAGGTACATACCGTGTCAGAATTTTGTTTTTGTTTTCTTTTGTGCCCTTAGAAAGTTTCACACTTCAGTTTAAAAATTTTGTACATTGAGAACTACAGTTATCTGTCAACTTATAATCTCGAATAGACAATATCATTTTCGTATTATCAGAACACAGGAAAATATTGCTCTGTGGGTTTCTATATTTTGTTACCTGTTGAGACAAGGTCTTATTCTGCATGTGTTTTTACATTTTGTGATTACTATATGGGAAAAGTGAAGTCTGTATGAGAAAACAAACAAGAAGTAAAGATAAACTGTAGTAAAAATTAAGGCAGTCTAAAAATCTACTAACCTTCAGGATCAAGAAGTTTTTCTATGCCTAACTGACATTTGGCAATGTTGAAGGCATGTTCCAGTCTTTGGGTGGCTGACTGCTGGGAAACCACGCTATTCCAATCAAAGAGGTCTGGCCTGAAACAAAGAAATACACACACACACACACACACAAAAATATAAATTACTCTACAATGTACTATAAAATTCATTCCATTTGAGATATTTTTGTTACCTCAAATCCATAAGAATTAACTGTGATTCTTTTTACGTGTAGTGATGAAAAAAGGCCCTTTAATAAGCTCATATCTTTGAATGATTATTCCTGTGTAAGTGAAACTGTTGAGAAAGGATTAGGAACTGTGATCTTGTTGGAATTGATGGAGAGTAGATTTTGGAGGAACTGTGTCAGAGTGGGCTTTGAGGCTTCAAAAGCACGTGCCAGACTAGGTCTCTTTTTGTCTCTTCCCTGAAACTTACAGAGCAGATATGAGCTCTCAGTCATTCCAGCATCATGCCTGGTTTCTATCATTCCCTGACTCCTAACTTTACTCCTATGAAGATCATTTATTAACTATTTGAAACTGTGGACAAACCTTCAATTAAATGATTGTTTTTATAATTTGTCTTTGTCACAGTGTCTCCTCACAGCAATAAGACAATAACTAGCATTGTCCCTCAAACATTTTTATTTAAGTAGATCACATTTTAACTTAGAACATTGACATTTCACATGATAAATAATGTAGGAATATTCTAAATTATGCCATAATAAAGTTGGAAAAGAGAATTCCATAAAATATAAAGGAAATTATAATTTATTATTCATAAAGATATGTCACATTTTTGAATCTTAATATTGGAATATGAACCATTTACAGGTAACTCTTGATTTCTTAACCCAATATCATATTTCTTCTAATGTATCCCTAATGAAAACCAATCATTTCATGTTTTCTCGACATAATAGGACTAGGGCACTCATGAACTATCATTGTAGCAATGGTTGCCTGAAGAAAATCTTCAAAAGACAGTCTATCAGTATTTCAGCATAGGTGAGAGAGTGGCACAAGAGCCTCCACCCCTAACAGAGGGCTATTGAAAAGTGATGGTTGATCCTGTGGGTTGATGTACATGTGTACATGGTATAATTAATATCTGGTACAGGACTATATATTGGCTGTATCACAGGGAGAAGTGTTTAGACTAGGCTTGAACAGAATTGAGGGTCACATTGAAGCCCCAAACTCACTATTACAAGCCAAGTAGTGTGAAGACTAGGATTGGTAATTGCTTGTGGTACCCAGGTTAAATTTGTTACATTGTGTAAAAAAATGTATCTGGTAGTGTGGGGCATATAAAACCTGAGAAGAAGACATGAGGAGACTGGGTATGGAGTGGACTGGTGCCAGCACAGCAGTACATGCTCAACAGGCTAGCCCATGGAGGAAGACCTGGGAAGTCTGTGTATGAAGTGTGCTGTAGATGTTGGAAAGGGTCTTGTGAGTAGATGTGAGTAGGAACAATCCTGGTGGGAGCCTCGATCTTAGCTATACGACTTAATGGTGTGACTAGGTGGGGTGACATATTTGGACCCCAAAGAAATCTAGAGGTAGCTACTACAAGATACAGGATGCAAGGCTAGGCTTTGGTACGTAGGCTAGACATGTTGGGATGTAGAAAAAGAATTATAGGGTACTGGGTCACCAAGGTTGACCCTGGAAGAGGACATGGGAAGTCTGCATAAAAGGTGGGGAAGGCAGAACAAAATGCCCTTTGGGTATATGTGAATAGCCTTCTGGTAAGAAGCTAGATGTTTACTCTCTTACGGGTTGATAGATGACTGACATAGCTACTGATATTCAACTATATCCATGTTACTTGGGAGTGATTTTAGGGAAGACATTAAAGTTACTGGCCAAAGATTAAGGGAGACATAGTGGATTAAACCATTGAGCAGGGAGAAACAGGGAAGAGCTTGGAGAAGCAAATGCTCTATTGTATGTTCTATCATAACTAAAATGGATATATGAAGAAGGTTGGGAAGGAAAAGTTGCCTTTGGGTTGTTGAAGGAGAAACCTCCTTTTAAAACTAGAGTCTCTTAATCTTTCCCTCCCCATGAGTGTCAGAAGTGGTACATTCTGCTGTATCCCGCTTCAACAGGCATTCTGGGCCGTCATAGTCAAGCTTTGTTAAGTCTGAGCACATGCTCGCCTACTATTGGCTGAGAACCTGGTGACGAATCAGGCTTTAGGAGTGCGCCCTTAGCAGCTCTGGCAGTTGCTCCTACTCTCTCGAGGTAGCAACAACCTAGAGCGATTGATGGCGAAAGTTACTAAGAAATCAAAGGACACGGTGTCGGAAATGAATGTCCCGACTTCATCTAGTGAGACACAGGAGGTGGCAAAGCCTATCATGCCAATTAAGACCAAAGCTGCCTACAAATTATATCCCCCTAGCATTCTCTGTGGCAAGGTAAGATGACCGACCCTACCAGAGCCCCCTCCTTTGATTTACTCTTGTCTAAAGTGACTAGCTTTCCCCAGCCTTGCCTAAATCCCCTTATCTACCTTCACCTTTGACAAAGTCCCCTTCACTTGCTTATCCTGACTTTCTTCTACATTAACGAACTTTCTTGTGTTTTATCATTACAGGGTGCGAGGACCAACAAACGTGGAAAACGCAGCAGCTCCCAAAAGACCAAGAAGGATGCTGGAGAGGCCGCTCAGCCTGCGGCTAAGAAGACCAAACAATCACCACTGGTCGAGCAGCCAACCGTGCCCGTGCCCGAAGTGTTACCTGCCACCGCCACCGCCACAGCAGCTACACCAGTAACAACGGTGGCAGCAGTGGAGGCTGTAAAAGAGGCAGTGGTGGTGAAGGAGGAGGCAGCGGTTGTGGAGGAGGCAGTGGTGGTGAAGGAGGAGGTAGTGGTGGTGAAGGAGGAGACAGTTGTGAAGGAGGAGGCAGTTGTGGTAAAGGAGGAGGCAGTCATCATGGTGAAGGAGGAGGCAGTTGTGTTGAAGGAGGAGGCCGCGGTAGTGAAGGAGGACACCGCGGTGGTGGAGGAGGCAGTTGTGAAGGAGGAGGCAGTTGTGGTGGAGGAGGAGGCTGTCCTGGTGAAGGAGGAGGCTGTCGAGGTGAAGGAGGAGGCTGCCGAGGTGAAGGAGGAGGCTGTCGAGGTGAAGGAGGAGGCTGTCGAGGTGAAGGAGGAGGCTGTCGAGGTGAAGGAGGAGGCAGTGGTAAAGCCCATCAAGGAGGAACCGATCCCGACCAGCGAAGCAGTAGCCACTACTACAACCAGTGTTCCTGATGAGGCAGAGAGCCAATAGATGGCTATCTCAATGCTGGGAATTTCCCAGACCCCCAAAGAATAAAATTTTAAATTTTATTGATATTGTTAAAAATAAACTGATTGTAATTGGAAAGTATGTTTTTGAGTCACTAATGGGGGAAAAAGAAAGGGGGAGGGGAAATGTTAGGTAGAGACGAGGGGAGGGCATTCGGGTGGGTAGAGCCAAGGGAAGGAGTTCGGGGGGGGGGGGTAGAGCCTTGGGAGTTCAGGTGGGTAGAGCCAAGGGAGTTCGGGGGTAGGGGTAGAGCCAAGGGAGTTTAAGAGTTCCGGTAGGTAGAGCCTACGGAGTTCCGGTGGGTAGAGCCTAGTGAGTTACAGAGTTCAAGTGGGTAGAGCCTAGGGAGTTCGGGTGGGTAGAGCCGAGTGAGTTCGGGTGGGTAGAGCCGAGTGAGTTCGGGTGGGTAGAGCCAAAAGAGTTCCGGAGTTCGAGTGGGTAGGGCCAAGGGAGTTCGGGTGGGTAGAGCAGAGGGAGTTCGGGTGGGTAGAGCCGAGGGAGTTCGGGTGGGTAGAGCCAAGGGAGTTCCAGAGTTCGAGTGGGTAGAGCCGAAGGAGTTCGGGTGGGTAGAGCCGAGTGAGTTCGGGTGGGTAGAGCCGAGGGAGTTCGGGTGGGTAGAGCCGAAGGAGTTCCAGAGTTCGAGTGGGTAGGGCCAAGGGAGTTCGGGTGGGTAGAGCGGAGGGAGTTCGGGTGGGTAGAGCCAAGGGAGTTCCAGAGTTCGAGTGGGTAGAGCCGAAGGAGTTCGGGTGGGTAGAGCCGAGTGAGTTCGGGTGGGTAGAGCCGAAGGAGTTCCAGAGTTCGAGTGGGTAGGGCCAAGGGAGTTCGGGTGGGTAGAGCCGAGGGAGTTCGGGTGGGTAGAGCCGAGGGAGTTCGGGTGGGTAGAGCCGAGGGAGTTCGGGTGGGTAGAGGTGAGTGAGTTCCAGAGTTCGAGTGGGTAGAGCCGACGGAGTTCGGGTGGGTAGAGCCGAGTGAGATCGGGTGGCTAGAGCCGAGGGAGTTCGGGTGGGTAAAGTTCGGGTGGGTAGAGCCGAGAGAGTTCGGGTGGGTAGAGGCGAGTGAGTTCCAGAGTTCGAGTGGGTAGAGCCGACGGAGTTCGGGTGGGTAGAGCCGAGTGAGTTCGGGTGGGTAGAGCCGAAGGAGTTCCAGAGTTCGGGTGGGTAGAGCTGAGTGAGTTCCAGAGTTCGAGTGGGCAGAGCCGAAGGAGTTCGGGTGGGTAGAGCCGAGATAGTTCGTGTGGGTAGAGGCGAGTGAGTTCCAGAGTTCGAGTGGGTAAAGCCGGGGGACTTCGGGTGTGTAGAGCCGAGGGAGTTCGGGTGGATAGAGCCAAGTGAGTTCCAGAGTTCCAGTGGGTAGAGTCGAGGGAGTTCGGGTCGATAGAGCCAAGAGAGTTCGGGTGGATAGAGACGAGGGAGTTCGGGTGGGTAGAGCCGAGGGAGTTCCAGAGTTAGAGTGGGTAGAGCCGAAGGAGTTCGGGTGGGTAGAGGCGAGATAGTTCGTGTGGGTAGAGGCGAGTGAGTTCCAGAGTTCAAGTGGGTAAAGCCAGGGGACTTCGGGTGTGTAGAGCCGAGGGAGTTTGGGTGGGTGGAGCCGAAGGAGTTCCAGAGTTCGAGTGGGTAGAGCCGAAGGAGTTCGGGTGGGTAGAGGCGAGATAGTTCGTGTTGGTAGAGGCGAGTGAGTTCCAGAGTTCAAGTGGGTAAAGCCAGGGGACTTCGGGTGTGTAGAGCCGAGGGAGTTCGGGTGGGTAGAGCCGAGGGAGTTCGGGTGGGTAGAGCCGAAGGAGTTCCAGAGTTCGAGTGGGTAGGGCCAAGGGAGTTCGGGTGGGTAGAGCCGAAGGAGTTCGGGTGGGTAGAGTTCGGGTGGGTTCAGCTGAGAGAGTTCGGGTGGGTAGAGGCGATTGAGTTCCAGAGTTCGAGTGGGTAGAGCCGACGGAGTACCGGTGGGTAGAGCCGAGGGAGTTCGGGTGGTTATAGCCAAGTGAGTTTCAGAGTTAGGGTGCGTAGAGTGGAGGGAGTTCGGGTGGGTAGAGCCGAGTGAGGTCCAGAGTTCGAGTGGGTAGAGCCGAGGGAGTTCGGGTGGGTAGAGCCGAGTGAGTTCCAGAGTTCGAGTGTGTAGAGCCGGGGGACTTCGGGTGTGTAGAGCCGAGTGGGTTCGGGTGGGTAGAACCGAGTGAGTTCCAGAGTTCGAGTGGGTAGAGCCGAGTGAGTTCGGGTGGGTAGAGCCGAGGGAGTTCCAGAGTTCGAGTGGGCAGAGCCGAAGGAGTTCCAGTGGGTAGAGCCGACATAGTTCGTGTGGGTAGAGGCGAGTGAGTTCCAGAGTTCGAGTGGGTAGAGCCGGGGGACTTCGGGTGTGTAGAGACGAGGGACTTCGGGTGGGTAGAGCCGAGGGAGTTCGGGTGGGTAGAGCCGAGGGAGTTCCAGAGTTCGAGTGGGTAGCGCCGAAGGAGTTTGGGTGGGTAGAGCCGAGATAGTTCGTGTGGGTAGAGGCGAGTGAGTTCCAGAGTTCGAGTGGGTAAAGCTGGGGGACTTCGGGTGTGTAGAGCCGAGGGACTTCGGGTGGGTAGAGCCGAGGGAGTTCGGGTTGATAGAGCCAAGAGAATTCGGGTAGGTAGAGACGAGGGAGTTCGGGTGGGTAGAGCACATGGAGTTGCAGAGTTCGAGTGGGTAGAGCCGAGTGAGTTCGGGTGGGTAGAGCCAAGTGAGTTCCAGAGTTCGAGTGGGTAGAGCCGGGGGACTTCGGGTGTGTAGAGCTGAGGGAGTTCGGGTGGGTAGAGCCGAGGGAGTTCCAGAGTTCGAGTGGGTAGAGCCGAAGGAGTTCGGGTGGGTAGAGCCGAGGGAGTTCGGGTGGGTAGAGCCGAGTGAGTTCCAGAGTTCGAGTGGGTAGAGTCGAGGTTGTTCGGGTCAATAGAGCCAAGAGATTTCGGGTGGGTAGAGCAGATGGAGTTTCAGAGTTCGAGTGGGTAGAGCCGAGTGAGTTCGGGTGGGTAGAGCCAAGTGAGTTCCAGAGTTCGAGTGGGTAGAGCCGAGTGAGTTCGGGTGGGTAGAGCCGAGTGAGTTCCAGAGTTCGAGTGGGTAGAGCCGGGGGACTTCGGGTGTGTAGAGCCGAGTGAGTTCGGGTGGGTAGAGCCGAGGGAGTTCCAGAGTTCGAGTGGGTAGAGCCGAAGGAGTTTGGGTGGGTAGAGCCGAGATAGTTCGTGTGGGTAGAGGCGAGTGAGTTCCAGAGTTCGAGTGGGTAAAGCTGGGGGACTTCGGGTGTGTAGAGCCGAGGGACTTCGGGTGGGTAGAGCCGAGGGAGTTCGGGTTGATAGAGCCAAGAGAATTCGGGTAGGTAGAGACGAGGGAGTTCGGGTGGGTAGAGCACATGGAGTTGCAGAGTTCGAGTGGGTAGAGCCGAGTGAGTTCGGGTGGGTAGAGCCAAGTGAGTTCCAGAGTTCGAGTGGGTAGAGCCGGGGGACTTCGGGTGTGTAGAGCCGAGGGAGTTCGGGTGGGTAGAGCCGAGGGAGTTCCAGAGTTCGAGTGGGTAGAGCCGAAGGAGTTCGGGTGGGTAGAGCCGAGTGAGTTCCAGAGTTCGAGTGGGTAGAGCCGGGGGACTTCGGGTGTGTAGAGCCGAGGGAGTTCGGGTGGGTAGAGCCGAGGGAGTTCCAGAGTTCGAGTGGGTAGAGCCGAAGGAGTTCGGGGGGGTAGAGCCGAGTGAGTTCCAGAGTTCGAGTGGGTAGAGCCGGGGGACTTCGGGTGTGTAGAGCCGAGGGAGTTCGGGTGGGTAGAGCCGAGGGAGTTCCAGAGTTCGAGTGGGTAGAGCCGAAGGAGTTCGGGTGGGTAGAGCCGAGGGAGTTCCAGAGTTCGAGTGGGTAGAGCCGAAGGAGTTCGGGTGGGTAGAGGCGAGATAGTTCGTGTTGGTATAGGCGAGTGAGTTCCAGAGTTCGAGTGGGTAAAGCCGGGGGACTTCGGGTGTGTAGAGCCGAGGGACTTCGGGTGGGTAGAGCCGAGTGAGTTCCAGAGTTCGAGTGGGTAGAGCCGAGGGAGTTCGGGTCAATAGAGCAAAGAGAGTTCGGGTGGGTAGAGACGAGGGAGTTCCAGAGTTCGAGTGGGTAGAGCGGAAGGAGTTCGGGTGGGTAGAGGCGAGATAGTTCGTGTTGGTATAGGCGAGTGAGTTCCAGAGTTCGAGTGGGTGAAGCCGGGGGACTTCGGGTGTGTAGAGCGAGTGAGTTCAGGTGGGTAGAGCCGAGGGAGTTCCAGAGTTCGAGTGGGTAGAGCCGGGGGACTTCGTGTGTGTAGAGCAGAGGGAGTTTCGGGTGGGTAGAGATGAGTGAGTTCCAGAGTTCGAGTGGGTAGAGAAAAGGAAAGGAGTTTTTATGGATATATGACAAGTGAGGGAGCTTGGGTGGGTAGAGACAAGGGAGTGGGTTTTGGTGGATATATAAAAAGGAAGGGAGTTTGGGTGGGTGCATGACAAGGGAGGGATTTGAGTTTCACAAGATTTGTGCTCCAGACAAGTAACTTGGGTGGGCAGTTAAAACGGGAGTCACTTTGTATAGACAGAATTTAGTATCCAATGGTTGTGGGCCAGACAAGAGACATAGGTGTGTATATAATACAGCAGTGACTTTGGGTGGAAATATGGCAGGACAGTAATTTTGGGTGCTATAGGGATAGAGGCCAGACAAGGAATTTGGTTGGGTATATGAGAAAGCAGGAAGGGTGGGTAGTTATATGACAAAGAAGGAGCTTTTGGGTCTCTCACATTTGAGGCCCAGACTAGAAACTGTTAGACACATGAATGGTATGGAAAAAGCAATGTTCAAGCACTGAAGACAAATTTCCTCTTTTTGCCTTATATCATAGATAAGGATAAAGAATACTGGGTTCCTCCACATATATCCTTCACTAAATCAGGGAAAAACTTAATTATGGATTACCCCAACCTATTTGAGGCCACAATATACACAATGTTGTATAAGTGACAACAAGGACAGAATACCTGTTAGACTTGTTAGACCAATGGTGCTTTTATACCCTACCCCATAACTATGGAAAGTCCTTTAGGAGGATCAAAGACATTGCCATGTTAGAACATACCAGTCACATCTCAGAGAAAGTAATGAAGGCCTAACAAAAATGAAGGTGTACTAAAGAGACACTTGTGTCTCTCAATCTATCATATTAGTGAAACAACAGACTTCAAAAGAAATGGTAATTTTCACAGAAATCTCATGCTTGGTGAAGGAAAAGACTCCAGACAAAGAGATAATTTTAACAATTAAAATTTACAGATAAGGCTAATGATCAGATAGTGATGAATCAGTTGATGGTAGATAAAAGTCACAACTGGATCACCACTGCTAAATATGAATACCCTGGCTCTCTATTTAAAGTTTAGTCTCCTACAAAGGCCTCAAGATATATACCACAGACTTGAGAGGATTGCTGTATCTCTTTATCCCTGTTTCCAATGTGGCCACATTGAATAAGTCTTTTCTGGTTTCTACTATTAACTTGGATCTTTTACTGACCTTATTGAGGATAGGTGGCTGAATGCAACTTCTCAGGCTATAGGGTGTGACACAATGTTTGCTAACACATTCAATATTATAAATAACTATTATCTGAAAATATAACCTATTATTTTGTTCTAAAGTTACCCATACTTGTATAATAAGCATAAAAGTTTGTTAATTTATAGTGTCTTTGTTGCAGTTTCTATTGCTGTGACAAAATACTATAACTAAGTGTAACTTAGGAAAGAATGGGTTCATTTTGTTTATACTTCCATACCATAGTCCATCAATGGAAGGAAGTCAGTGTAGATCAGGGTAGAAATCTACCTGTAGCCATGAGGAAGTGCTGTTTAATAGTTTGCTCTTTGCTACATATCCAGCCTGTTTTCTTATTGCTATCAAGACAACTAGGTCAGGGGTAGTATCACCTACAGTAAGATTGACACTCCTACATAATCAAGAAATCAAGAATCAATAATGCCAAATAAGCTTGCCAACAGGTCAATTTGATGAGATATTTTCTCAGTTGAAGTTCCCTTTTCCCAAATGACATAATATAAGATAGCACAAACATCCCAACCTACATACCTTTTCAGAAGAGATTAATTGAGAATGTTTGTCATGAGACTAATATAGTAAGAAGGAGGAAGGGGAAAGGAAGTAATGATAAATGCATTGATTTCCTCATCAACAATATTAGGTTGTCATTAATTCCTTTCCAAACTTGATTTTCAAAGAGCTGCTTTTATATAATATAAAGACAAAAATAATTAAAAACATTAATAGAATTAATAAAACTAGAAAGACATGTAATACAAGGGAAGATATGTGGGTTGTATATTAAAGAATTAACACATATATCTCCAGCTTGTAGGAAAGGAAAACATATAATACGTATTAGTATACATTTGACCCTATTCTAAAGCTGGGGTAAGGGAGATGTTCTAAAGCAATTCAGTTATGTTCCTCTACTTTAGTTATACCAAAAGTATGTACTTGCTTTTTCATATGGTAAAAATATATGATGACAGGTGTGGGGAGCTGAAGTTTAATTCCAAAGAAAAAGACTGAGGTTACAAACAAACACAGTCTAATGAGCAGAACATCTTCATGCTATAGAACACCATTCTTTTATTTTTCAACATCTGAGATCATTAAGTTATCATTTTTCCCTTGGCCAGAATTGATACTACAGCTGAATAGGGTCAACAGGGAGCCAACCTGTCTCACCCATGTATTTTAAACTTGGTCTCACTGCTTTCTATATAAATTATAAGATATCCACAGGTGTTGTGGGCTGGAAATTACACACAGATACAGAGCAAGTTTAAATAAAACATTTTCTGTTTTTTAATATTTGGTTGCTAGTGATATATGTTTAATGTTTCTTAATTCTTTGAGAATAATATGTGGATATAATATATTTTTACCATATTTAGTACCCACGGCTCCTCTTAACTCCTCCCAGATCCAAACCCAATATCTCTACATGCTTGTATTTTTTTTTTGCAATAACTACTCAGTCCAATTTTTGCTAATCATATACTCAGGAGTGTGTGAAATTCACTTAAGCATGGTTGGCTTTCTTGAGGCAACACTCTTGAAGTTAACAGACTCTTATTCCTTATCTTAGTTACTATTCTATTGCTATAAAGAGACACCATAAATAAGGCAACTGTTATAAAACAAAGGATTTACTTAGGTTGATACGTTTTTTGAGTCTTTTTTTAATATACATGATCACCATGGCAGAATGCAAGTGGACATATGGTGCTTGCCCAGTAGATAAGAACTTAAATACTGACACGCATGCAGGAGGCAGAGAAAGACTGGGCCTGGTGTGGCCCTAAAACCCACACTCAGTGACATACTTCATTCAACAAGGCCATACCCACTTAATCTTTCCCAAATAGTTGTACTAAGTGCAAGTAACTAAGAATTCACATACCTTATGCATACCACCACAGCTAGGGGGAATTTATGAAACAATGTCTCTGTCATGTCTGAAAGACGCTATTTCACTTTTGTCTCCCCAGCCTTTGGTGCTTAAAATCTTTTAAAATTTTCTTAGCAATAGTCCCTGAGCCTTGAGGACAAATGTCCCTATTTCAAATATCCTTACAATTAATAATCCTTTTCTCTACTATATTTTCCCAAACGGAATGACCTTTCCTTCCTCATCAGTTAATCAGTTAATAAAGTTAATCATTTATCAAAACCAGGAAATAAAGATAAGGAATATTATCACAGGTCAAAAGAATGGGCTCTAAATCTACCTCTGGGCCTGTATAGAGACACAACATTGTAATCTTCCAGAAAATTTAAAATAAATCAAGGAAGCAACATTTGGTAAAGAAAACATTAAGTATCAGTTCAAATGGCACTTCTTGTCTCACCATAGGACAGAAATATAACACCCAAGAAAGTTTTCAATTTCAGAGATTTTAGAATTACTATATAACCTATCCAAAGCATTCAGGACTTCACAATGGTTTTCCTGGCCAATGTCTACTCTCATCCTCAAGAGTGTTTCCCTTCAAATCCTTCAAATGTTTTTTTTTTCCAATTCTCACTTTTATTGCTTAAGAATATGCAACATTACTTATCCCTTAGGAATATGCAACTTTACTCTGCAATATAGTCTGTGTATTTTATTGATTTCACATTGCATGCCTCCTCTGAATTCTTTCAGAGATCATGAGAATCAGAGAAGCATATGGAGACAAGATGGTATTGTAATAAAAATATTAGACATTTTCATCAAGTTATGATGGATTTCCTCCATTTTTGTAATGGTAAAACATGGACACCTCTCCCTTGGTTTCAGTTTATATAAATTACTGTTACTTTCTTTTAGAATCCAGACCTAACTGCTGCTCCAGGCCCTAGTACCTGTGCTAGCATAATATTGCCCCACTAGCCTCACAGCTATTAGCATGCCTCCTAAAAATATGCCTGTTCATCTGTAATTACCTTACAGACTAATGATGTACGTATACTTCTCATTTTGCCAAGTGAGGTTGCTAGACTCCAGAACATCACGGACATCAAAGGGTGACTAAGGGCCACACATTACCCCATTTATCAACTTAATGGACAAATCTCAGTTACATGTGTTACTCCTCCCTTAATCCTACAAATCCTTAGAGCCCCAATTTTCTCCCTCAGAATTACCTTCCCTTGTGGGCTGCTAGAGAACCAGAGATAGCATCTCAAGTATCATGCTATAACACCTTTCTTCTTCCTCTGAAAGGTCTAAAAATGGTCTACTGGGCCTTAATTCTCTTCAAAAGCCACACCATGCTGATGTAGGTCTGCCAGTCTCACTTCTTATGATGTTAATAGCTGGTCTAATAAACCTGCTACTCAGTAAGGCAATTCCCCTCAGTGATCCCCTTGAAGATGAACCCAAAATCATTCATTTCCCATTTAAAACTTTCATTGGTATTTGTACTTCTGTACTTGGCTAAGGGATTAATTTTTGTTTCCTAATTTGGGAAATATGTAACTTTAGTTCTCTCACTTTCTTGCCACTTCTATGTTAACCTAAAATAAGAGTGATTTTAGAATACCAGTAGCGTTTTCATGGGCCTGTATTGAAAGATTTTGTCTGCGAGACTGAAAACATAATGATCTCAACTCATGAAATCTACTGTGAATTAAGGACTTGACTTGGATAATATATCTCGTATAATGTATCTAGGAGAGAATTTAGAAATTCCTCTGTGAATATTAACATCTGAGACATTGTAACCAAGTTGAATGATTAGTTTTTTTGGATATGTTTTCATAGGAAGAAATTTATTGCTAGATTTGAGAGAGAGAACTCTATTTTTACTACATACAAAAGACAAATTTAAAGGAAAAGAGAGAGAGAGAAAAAGAAAAAAATGAAAGAAAGAAGGAAGGAAGGAAGGAAAAAGGGAAGAAACAAAGGAAGAAACATAAGACTCTTTCACCTTGTTGAATCTGACAAAGGAAAGTCCATAATCAGGAAGATACATGTTACTTTTAATCCTAAGGAAGATTATATACCTCGGTCTCTGCCAATAAAAATAACTCAAGAGTCAAGCAGTATATAAGGGAATGCTATACTTGCTTCATAAGAAAGTTGTGGACTTTAGTATTCACTGGTCAACACACTTGTACCTATTAACTGAAGTCATCATAGATTCAGATAGGTTATGTTCTTTTGAATTACTAGGCTGCTGAGAGAAAGAGTTAGTTTTGAATTATTTAAACTTGATTTCATTGAAAATTTGTCTCTCAGTTGCATCATTCAGAATCAGGGCCCATTTCATCACTGAGCTTTTAAATAAAGAAATTAAGTTTAACTTGCTCTTACACATTATAAAGACAAAATTCAAATAATGTGTCAGACAGAATAGCCAGTAACTGACAACTGATGAAGTCTGATGAAAATCCTACTGCCAGTTTATACTGCTTTAGAGTTATCATGCAGATGTATGCCATAACAGATATCTTCTTTAAAGTAAGAATCCTTCTGCTAAACAGATATTTTAATCATTATACTTTTAATGTTAGAAGTAAGTCACAAAATACTGTTGTTTTGAACTGAGATTCCACTCCTGGCTTATTAAGTACAGGCACTTGTTGTCTATAAACTATAGAAGATGAGCAAAGGGCACAAGCTAAAACAGAGGGAATTTAATACCTCTGTATAGGCAGAAGCATTAAATAAAAAGAACAAAGCTTTATTCCATGACATGAATTCTGCAGGTTCCTTTCTAGGTGGAAATAAACAGGTAAATAAATATTACGTTAGTGCCCAGAATACTGGAAAGAAAACCTGACTATACAGTGTGTTCTTAAGACATTTCTTTTCCTCAGTGTTGCAAGATAGGATACCAGAGTGCTACTAGTTCTAAAACAGGAAGAACCCAAAAACTAGATTCCCCCAAAAACTCTCCTTGAACTGAGAAAGGCCTTGGTTTCAGTTCACCTGCAATTAAGTCATGATGATCAGTGGAAAAGAATCAGAAGTAAAGTGTGATTTTGAAGATAAGACTATACATTTTCTGCTTCATAGCAGGATGGCTTACTCTAATCTTTTAAGTACCAAACAATTGACCTCCCTGATTTTTGGTGGGTAAAAGGAAAAATGGGATTTCTATAAACAAATAATTATCTTTACCTTAATGTATTTGATGAAATAATTTGCTAAGTATATCAGTGATGTCTACATGGTCACTCATTTATTAAGCAAAAGCATGCTAAAAATGGGAACCATGCTATTTTCCACTCTAATAAAAACATCACAGTTATACACAAGGTCACCTTTCAGGAAGGGATAAGTAATGGTTTGGCTTTGATAGGCATCCTGTTAGCTAACAAGGGCAAGATATTGTGAATGCCATGGAGAGCAATCAAAGCTACCCAAACTATCCACTTTTAAATGATCTCACTGATACTCTAGATACTAATTCTTACTTAATGAGTTTCTGGGGAAGATTTTTCTATAACTCTGTAGACTTCCATTTCAAAGGGTTGACTTTTTTTTACCATATATAAGCTTTTCAGTTCTTTAAACTCCCCGTTGTGCTAAGAGAGGGATTAGAAAAAGTGTAACTTACAGAGGTCAAGGAGAACTGAAACATATCATTGAGATCAGGATTTAATTAGATTGGTGCACCCATGAACTGCATTTTTAGGGACAGTACCTATACAATATCATGATTGAATAGTACAGAGTGTATTGGGGGTGGATAAAAAATTCCAGTCAGAAGCCAAGACATATTTACAGTTGATGGCAGTTGGTTGACTTTGCAGGGACAGTATACAATATTAACCAGTGAGTTCTGAAGTGTTTATTGTGAGTGGATCAAATGTACTAGTCTGTAGACAATACCTATTGACAGTTGATGGTGGTTAGAGTGTACAAGTAATTATCTATAAACATGTGTCACCTCATAGGTTCTTTATTCGCCAGGTGATTATAAAATTTCCAAGCACACGTGGGAGCACTAAATGTATAACAGGCCTAGATGAAATGAGAATACTATAAAAAGATAATCCTGTCTTATTTTGAAAATCCAACTCTTGAAAGAGTGGGATCCTACAAATGGAAAGTTCCCTAGGAACAACGCCCTAAGCAAAGAGGAACATGTTTCCCTGAATGAGATTTCATAAAATCCTATAAATTAGTCAAGATACCTTACAGGATGAATAAACACAATCTTTGGAGATCTGGACCATAATTTGAACAAGTCTCCTATTTATATTTCTATATCTTTGGCTCTCTTTTTAAAACCTTAATATCAGTTCAGGAACCAAAGTTTAACAGGGAACGTCTAGTATCTACTCTTTCTTCTTGCCAAGAAGTTATGAAATAAATTCTTTTTTCTTTGTACAGTTAATTGATGCTTTCAGTTTATGTGTTGGCAATTTATGGCTAATACTGGTTTGGTCACTAGGCTAAGTCCAATAATTCAAAAACAACTCAAGATATAGGGAAAGATAGGAAACTGTGAGTGGGAAACAGAGGAGATGTGTGTGGAATTAGAGAGGAGATATTGTAGGAAAAGTCCCAAACTGAGCGACTAGGAGTTAGACAGACTCCCTGGTAGGCAGATAGTGAGAAAGGCCATGACTATGACATATGTGGTCTCATTGCTGAATCCTATTCTGTATCCTTGATATTAGTTAAGATTAATCAAACCCCCTTAGATCAACACTCTTCTAGGGATCCGGATTGTTGAACCTCTAATCTTCTACTTTTGGTCAAGTAGAAGCAGAGCAGTCAATATTCTTAAGCCCATAACAGCAGGAAAGTGACATCCAAGTTTGGTCAGATAGACTATATATTAGAGAGACTCCCTATAGGTACACAGATAGATAGAGAAACCAAGACAAGGTAATAAATATTGAAACCCCACAAACTGGCTACTCCTTCATGCTCCTTCATTGATATTAAAGACTAGGTGCTCAAAATGACTGTCATTTCTTCTGGCCAGCACTCATCCTGCTGATGAAATGTTTTCATAAACTCAAGCCTAGACAGAACTTGGCTAGAACAGACACTACTCAATCAACCATCCTAACTGTATTAAAACTGACCAACCCTAAGTAAGGGGAGGAAAACTCATACATGTTTCCAAATGTCATTCTTAGAGATGTGACTGAGTTTCCAGCTTTCTGAGCCTTCAATGTAGTTTTCAGAGGGTCACTTTTTCTGTGTACTTCCTGTATGACTATGGTCCTCATCCCCAGGAAATACCTTTTCTTAAACTACTGTGTCTGTTTGCTGCTTTTGAGATGTCTCTGCTGCTACATGTTTGACTTGAAATCTTCTTGTCTTATAATTCTTTTACTGACAGAAAATGAACCCAGTTAAGAATTCTAGACTGAGTCATGTTATGGGTCATTTTGGTTCACATTTGAAATTTATCTTGGGGAATCAACTAACATATCAGGTCACAAATCTGGCCAAACCATAAGGGAAAAAAATTGACAGGTAAAGTTGCTTATATTCTTCTTCCATCCTACCACAGATGATTGATTTTGTGTTTTTGTAACTAATAAAGAGTGTCTCTTCAGAACTACCTCTGGCATTGTACCATAGGAGTCAATTTAATTGTTCATCAACCATAGACCAGTGAAGATACTTCAAACTACAATAATAGCCTAAACATAGATTCCATAGTAAAGTGACCTTGGTTGGTTCATTGTAAAATCTAATCAAGGTGCCTAAAAGAGGGACATTCTTAGGGAAAATTATAAAATTCATGTTTGCGTGGAGACAGATAATTGTATAATTTTTTGTATAACTTATCCTGACACTTTCTAAATGTTCAATGTGAGAGAGGACAACTACTTTTTTGAAATAGAATTGAATATCTGTTTTCTTATGATCATTTCCATATAAGTGATTTGACAATCCTGAAATTGAATATAGCTATTCTCTTCTTCTGTTCATTTTGCTAATTGGGGTCCTACACACATACCTACTAAGGACATGGAAAATGCTCTTACCTTTATCCATACTATCAAAAATCTGTCCTCTTAGAAAAAAATCTATAAATGTCTGTATTTAATAGGTATGATGTATGAATCCCACAGAGATCTGTGCCTGATAGGTGATGGGCTCACATAATCAGAGAATTGGTTTCACTGTCAGAAAAAGCAAAAAACAAACAAACAAACAAAAAAAACCCAGAAAACAAAAACATAACTATCTGCTTTGTTACCTTCTTAGAACCTGACTGAATCAAGATAGAAGTAATTTTGTAACTTGCCCTTTATCTTGGTTAATGTAACCATATAACTTGTAACAACTATAGTTATACCCAAGAAAATTCCTAGTCCTAATGAGTCTTCCCTCTGATATTCTCTCTCTCTCTCTCTCTCTCTCTCTCTCTCTCTCTCTCTCTCTCTCTCTCTCTAGATTTATATACATATATATATATATATATATATATATATATACACATATATCTTTCTCTCCCTCCACTCTCATCAATTAGGCAATCAGATATTTCTGTGGTTGCAAGGGCACCGCCAAAATCATTTTGAACTTGATAATGTAAGGACTATGACAGAGGTAAACAGAAAGCTTGCTATTATTGGGAAAAGGATATTCAACATTCCTAAAAGACTTAATAAGGCTGGTTTCTTTGTTCAGGCAAACAGCTATCTCCATTAACTGCCACCAACAGTCAACTGTCTTGGGAAGAGGCATGGAGTTGTTGACAAATCTTAATGGCCTGCATCAATTCATAGAATACCATAGGGATAACTACAGTATAAACTCTACATACCTCCCCATGGTTACTGTTTTCTATTTTCATAGGCAGAACAGAAGTTTGAGGACACCAATAAACTCTTCTAACCTCCCATGGAGTGTCTTTATCTACTTTTCATGATATCATCCAAGATGATTTTGTTTTGGTTTGGTTTTGCATAGTTATATATTCTTCTTGAATCTTTCATTTTGTGTCAAAAGTGATTAACAAAAGAAATGACTTAATATGATCATATACTAAGATCTTCTAAAATTTGTTCCTCTTTACTTTCTAAAATGTGTAGGTTAGAGATAGCTTATCTCTCCCTGATTGAGGTTGTCTCAATTTTAATGAGTCCTGTGGATAAGGTTAGGAGGGATCTAGTGAACATTCAGTTTCATGCTGTTCTAAGTGAAAGGCTTGAGGGAGATAGTGTCTGTCTTTCAAAAACCTGATACTCTAACAGTACTTTGAAGAAGAGAGGAGTGAAGGAGAAAGTTCAGGCCAAGGCTTACTATTTAAGAGGCTTTGAGTGAGCCAACATCTACCTCTCAGAATTTATGTTGACCTAACATGATCTGTACTATGGATGATGTCAGTACTGAACCAGTTTGCTCTCTAACTCAGTCTGTACCATGGAAGCATAAAAGGAGCTAACATCATTTTAACCCATGTCATTCTAACCATGATATGTCCTAATGAGGAGTATAGGGAGGATCTATTGAAACTCCACCTCCATGTGTTTTACTTAGAAAGCTTATGTGGAAATATCTGTGTCTGAGAATGCATGTTTTCATACCTTAATATGTACTATGAAGGAGTAGAGAAGGGAACTACAGTCCTGTCAAACTCATTCTGTCTTACAAAGGAGGACTGGAGAAAGCTTGTGTCTGCCTGAAGATTTATATCATGTGAATTTGACATTTCTTAAAGGAGAGATCAGGTGTGAACTAGAGTACACTCCATGTCAGCATAGGTTATGAAACATGATTGGAGGGAACTAATGTTTTAATTGCCCTAAGTTGAGGAAGACTAGAACAAATCCCTGTGATTAGGATTTAACAATAGCATTTCACACATGAACTCGGAAAGTTGCCTATTTATGGACAGTGCCTATATAATATCAACCATTGAATTGCTCATTGTATATTGGGGCTGGATCAAAAGTTCCAGTCAGAAACCGAGACATATTGACAGTTGATGGTGGTTAGTGGATAAAGTCAATTCTCTATAAGTATGTCGTACTTCATAGGTTGTTTATGCTCCAGTAGATGATGGCCTTCCAAGCACATGAGGGAGTCCCAGATTTGTAACAGGATTGGATAAAATAAACATGCTCTAAAAAGATCCTACTGTCTCATTTTAAAAATCCAACTATTGAAATAATGGGCTCTAAGAAATGAGAATTTGCCTAAGAATCTCATGAGAGGAAAAAAATGGCTCACAGAAAGGGGAACCTGTTTTCTTGAACAAGATTTCATACAATCCTAACAACTTGTCAAGTCACATTACACTTATAGGATAAATAAAGCACAGTCTTCTGAGGTTTGAACCACATTGTTAACAGGACTATTTACATGTCTATAACCTAGGCTCACTTTTCAACTTTAATATCAGTTCAGGAAGCCAAAGGAGAGATTCAATTCCTGTTCTTTCCTCTTTCCAATGTGGCCATAGAAATATTAACTTTTATTTTGTATTGCTAATTTGATGCTTTCAGTTTTCATGTTGGTATTTTATACCTAAACCTGGCTTGGGCAACAGTCTGAATACAATAATTCAAAAACAACAGAAAAATAGGGAAAGATATGAAGTTGTAAGTGGAACACAGAGGAGATATTTGAGAATTTGGAGTAGAGATGGGGTAGATAAAGTACCAGGAAGATTAGGAGTCAGACAGACTCCCTGGTAGGCATACTGTTTGGTAGAAAAGTGATTGCTAGTTCAGAAAGGAGATCTCATTGTTGTCTCCTCTTCTTTATCCTTGCTATCAGTAAAGATTTATCAAGGCACCATAGATGAACACTCGTCTAGGGATCCTGACAGTTGATTCTCCACTCATATACCCTTGGTCAAGTGATAACAGTTAAGAGAAGTCAGTATTATCAAGCCCATATGAACCATAAAAGTAACTTACAAGTTTGGTCTGAGAGATTAGGTATTAGTGGACTCATTATGGGAAGTTAAGTAGAAAAGCAAAGACAAGGTAATGTATATGTCAAATTCACAAAATGGCTCTTCCTTCACCCTTCTGACATGAAATAAAAGACTAAAAGTCCAAAACAGCTGTTCTTGTTTACAGCTAGTCTACCTCCTCCTACTCCTGCTGAAGGGTTGGCTTCATAAGCTTAAGGATAGAGCAGGACATGTCTACAACAGATACAACTCAGTCAAACATCCTAATTCTCTAAAAACTGACAGATGCTAATTTAAGGGAAGAAAACTTCCACAGACTTTCAAATGGCAGACCTTGAGTTGTGACTGAGTTTCTAGCTTTCTGAATCCCCCCTGTGCTTGCAGAGGGTCATTTTCCCTGTGTATGTCCTGCAAGTGTGTGGTTCTCATTACCAGGAGTCACCTTGTCTTAAACTACTGTTTATGTTTGGTAATTCTGAGATGTCTCTGAGGCTGCATATTGTGATTGAAGACTTCTTATCATAAAATTCTTTAACTGACAGAGAAAATGAACCAAATCAATTCACCTAGTTTAAGTCATGTTCTGGGTCATTTTGGTTCTCATCTGGAACCAAACCTATCATCACCAAACCTATCAGATCACAACATCAGGCCAATCCTCAAGCAACAGGAAATTTGACAGGTAAGTTGCTTATACCCTTCCAGTATCCTGGTACAAGGGGTTACTTTTATTTCCTCCTCTCTACAAAAGTGGGTTTCCTCAGGCCCAGTTCAGCCTTTGCACACTAGAAAGCCAGGTTAACTGTTCATAACCAGACACCAGTGACACCAGTGAACACATCTTCAAATTGTATAATTACCTAACATCTACACTTGATAATAATGTGACTTCACACTGTCCATGGTGAAACTGATCTAGGTGCCTAAAGGAGGGGCATTTTTAGGGAAAGTTATAAAATTGCAGTCTGTGTGAAGACAGATGGACTGTTGTATCGGATAAGTTCTTGTATATCCTGTACTGACACTTCCTTGATTTTCAGTATTTGAGAGGCCAATTATTGTTTTGAAATAAAATTAATAGTTTTCTTCTTTTCCTCACCTTAGAAGCTTTTTGATAATACTGAAGCTGATGATAGTAACTTTGCTCTGCTGAGCCAAGACTATTCTTTCTTTTGTTTATTTATTTTGCTAATTGGGGTTCTAGCCACTTACCCACTAAGAGCCTGCTAAATGTTTTCACCTTAATCCATGAAATAAAGTTTTCTGCTCTTAATTAAAGCCTCTAAATGTTTGAATTTAATAGATACAATATATGAATTTCACAAATACCTATGGTCCCCATCTTGGTTAATGTAACCACATAACATCCACCAACTGTAACTATACACAGAGAACTTCCTAGGATTAATAAGTCCTCCCTCATTCTCTTTCTGCCAGTTCCTCTCTCTACCCTATGATTAAATAAACAACACTAGATACGCATTTGGTCCAAATTATAATCCCCCAAATTGGTGTGTTCTTGAGAATGTCCTAAATAGAAGGACTCTGGCAATATTGACTGAAAGCAAGGTTATCCTCTATTCAGCATTCCTACGGGATATATACTAAGGCTGATTATTCTTTATCATACAAGCCCCTGACTTAGATAACTGCCCACAACTGTCAACTGTCTTCTGAAGGTTCATGGAGTTGGTCATAAATCTTAACAGCATTCATCAATTCATAGAATCCCATGCAGGTAACTACAATATAAGGTAACACATATGCCCAAGGTTTACTGTTTTGTATAATCAGAAGCAAACCAGTAGTTTGAGGCCCCCAATAATCTTTTCTCTTTAGGCATGGAGGATCTTCATTCTATTTTGGATTATATCTTCCGGGAAGGTTATTTCGTTCTTTCTTATTGTTTTGTCTTGTGTTTGAATCATTTAATTGTTGTCAAAATGGATTAACAAACAAAATGACTTAGTATGATCACATACTGAATTCTTCTAATATTTGTTCCCCTTACTTTCTAAAATGTCAAGGTGAGAGGTAACATATTTCTCTCAGATTTGAGGTTGTCTCTACTTTAATATGTACAATGTGTAAGGATAGAAAGAAACTAGTGTACATTTATTCTCATTCTGTTCTAATTAAGAGGATTGTGGGAACTAGCCTCTGTCATTTTAGTCTGATTCTCTAATAGTGATTGAAAGGGGGCATGAGTGACAGAGAGAGTTCATTTCTCTTGTACTGTGGAGGAGACTATGAGTGAGACAATGGCTAATTCTATGAATCCATGTTGACCTAATGTGATTGTACCTAAGGAGGATGTCAGACGTGAACTAGTGGACTCTCTAACTCAGTCTGTCCTATGGAGGCATGAAAGGAGTTACTAACTCTCCTAATACACATAGTACTACCCTTTACCTGTCATAATGAGGGTGATAGCAATGATGTAGTGAAACTCTACCTCCTTCCATCCTACTTAGGGTGTTGTGTGGAAATATTATCTGTCTCTGAGAATGCATATTTCCTACCTTAATCAGTATTATGAAGGACTATGGGAGTGAGCCACTATCCAACTCATTCTGTCCTACAAAGGAGGATTGGAGAAAGCTAGTGTCTGAATTAAGGATAATTAACATCCTTACTTTCCCTTTCTTACACGAGAGGTTATGAATGAACTAGAGTGTTCTCTAACACAGTTTAACTTTTGAAGGATGCTTGGAAGAAAATAGTATTTGACTCTCATTTTTCCCTTTTTAAACTTTCTCATCTTCTCCCATATTCAGCTTTTAAACTTCCTAATGAGGTTAGGAGGAAATTATTATGTTCTCCATCTAGGTCTCTAGTACTAAGGATACTGAGTTTTTCAGTGATGTCTGCAAGTCTCTTTGACTTTTATAAGCAAAACTCTGTGAAGAAATGAGAAGTGACACTCAAACTAATAGAAGAAAAACTAGGGAAGCATCTGGAACACATGGGCACTGGAAAAAATTTCCTGAACAAAACACCAATGGCCTATGCTCTAAGATCAAGAATCGACAAATGGGATCTCATAAAACTGCAAAGCTTCTGGAAGGCAAAGGACACTGTGGTTAGGACAAAACAGCAACCAACAGATTGCGAAAACATCTTTACCAATCCTACAACAGATAGAGGCCTTATATCCAAAATATACAAAGAACTCAAGAAGTTAGACCTCAGGGAGACAAATAACCCTATTAAAAAATAGGGTTCAGAGCTAAACAAAGAATTCACAGCTGAGGAATGCCGAATGGCGGAGAAACACCTAAAGAAATGTTCAACCTCTTTAGTCATAAGGGAAATGCAAATCAAAACAAACCTGAGATTTCACCTCATACCAGTGAGAATGGCTAAGATCAAAAACTCAGGTGACAGCAAATGCTGGCAAGGATGCGGAGAAAGAGGAACACTCCTCCATTGTTGGTGGGCTTGCAGACTGGTACAACCATTCTGGAAATCAGTCTGGAGGTTCCTCAGAAAATTGGACATTGAACTGCCTGAGGATCCAGCTATACCTCTCTTGGGCATATACCCAAAAGATGCCCCAACATATAAAAAAGACACGTGCTCCACTATGTTCATCGCAGCCTTATTTATAATAGTCAGAAGCTGCAAAGAACCCAGATGCCCTTCAACAGAGGAATGGATACAGAAAATGTGGTACATCTACACAATGGGATATTACTCAGCTATCAAAAACAATGACTTTATGAAATTCATAGGCAAATGGTTGGAACTGGAAAATATCATCCTGAGTGAGCTAACCCAATCACAGAAAGACATACATGGTATGCACTCATTGATAAGTGGCTATTAACCCAAATGATTGAATTACCCTAGATGCCTAGAACAAATGAAACTCAAGACGGATGATCAAAATGTGAATGTTTCACTCCTTCTTTAAAAGGGGAACAAGAATATCCTTGGCAGGGAAGAGGCAAAGATTAAAACAGAGACTGAAGGAACACCCATTCAGGGCCTGCCCCACATGTGGCCCATACATATACAGCCACCCAATTAGACAAGATGGATGAAGCAAAGAAGTGCAGACCGACAGGAGCCGGATGTAGATCGCTCCTGAGAGACACAGCCAGAATACAGCAAATACAGAGGCAAATGCCAGCAGCAAACCACTGAACTGAGAATAGGACCCCCGTTGAAGGAATCAGAGAAAGAACTGGAAGAGCTTGAAGGGGCTCGAGACCCCATATGTAAAACAATGCAAAGCAACCAGAGCTTCCAGGAACTAAGCCACTACCTAAAGACTATACATGGACTGACCCTAGACTCTGACCTCATAGGTAGCAATGAATATCCTTGTAAGAGCACCAGTGGAAGGGGAAGCCCTGGATCCTGCTGAGACTGAACCCCCAGTGAACTAGACTGTTGGGGGGAGGGCGACAATGGGGGGAGGGTTGGGAGTGGAACACCCATAAAGAAGGGGAAGGGGAGGGATTAGGGGGATGTTTGCCCGAAAACCGGGAAAGCAAATAACACTCGAAATGTATATAAGAAATACTCAAGTTAATAAAAAAATTATTATAAAAAAAATAAAAATAAAAAATGAAATGAGAAGTGACATAATCTTAAGCTCCAATAAAATCTCACAATAATATATAGGATCATCTATCCTGAAGAGACAAATAATGATTCAGTTTTGATAGGATTTTTGTTAACTAACAAGTGCAATTCACTTTGATTGTCAGAAAGAGCAATCACAGCTAGCCAAACTTCACTCTGTTATTTCATTTATATTCTACATAATAAGCCTTACTTAATGTATTTCTGGGGATGATTTCTCTATCCCTCTGTGGACATCCAGTTCAAAGGGTCAACTATTTCTTCTTACCATATAGAAGCTTTTAAGTTCCAAGACCTTCCACTCATCCTAAAAGAGGGTTTAGAAATTTTTAAGTGTCAGAGGACAAGGAGGACTGAAGCAAATAATTGTTATCATGATTTGATGAGATCACTGCACAAATGAACTCAGAGAAGCTACATTTACAGTGATAGTTCCTACACAATATGAACCATTGAATAATGCAGTATTTTCTTTGGGGTGGATCAAAAGTCCCAATTTGTAGAGCAGATCAATTGACAGTTTGGAAGATAGTGTCTATTTTCTGTAAGTATGTAACACCTCCCAGGTTGTATGTGTTCCAGTAGAAGATACAATTTCCATGCCCATATCAGTGCACTAAATGTGTAACTGGCCTGGATGAAATGGAAATATTCCAAAAAATCCTTCTGTTTCATTTTGACAATTCACATGTTGAAAGAATTGTCTCCAACAAATGATAATTTCCCTAAATATCTCTTGCTGAGAGAAAACAACAACAACAACAAAAACAAAACAAAAACAAAACAACAAAAAACCAAACAACAACAACAACAACAACAACAACAACAACAAAAAAAAAAAAAAAACCAAATGAACAAAAATTCCAAAACATGGCCCAAGCAGATGGGAGCCTGTTTCTCTTAAAGACACTTCTTATAATCCTTATAATTTGTCAAGACAACTTAAAGTATGAATTAATCACAGTCTTCAGAGGCTTGGACCACCTTTTGAACAGGTTCCTATTTGCATGTCTATACCCATGGCTCTAGATTTAAACATTAATATCAATTCAGGAACCAAAGCTTAACAGGGGAGGTAGAGTAGTTCTTGTTCCCCCTTCCAAAAGTGGCCATATGAAATAAATACATTTTTCTTTCTACTGTTAATTTGATGTATTTAGTTTACACGTTATCAATATATGTTTAATCCTCATTTAGGGCACAGGCTGATTCCAGCAATTAAAAAACAAATGGAAAAATAGGGAAAGATATGAAGTTTTGAGGGAAACACAGAGGATAGATGTGAAAAGTTGAAGTGGGGATGTGGTAGGTGAAGTCCCTTACTGAGATACTAAGAGGAAAACAGACAATATGGTAGGCAGACTGATAGGGAGAGAGGACCTATCAGAAATATAGGCCAGAAATATAGTCTCATTATTGTCTCTTAATCTATATCACCCTCATTTAAGTTTTATCAAAGACCCATAGATCAACATTTCTCTAGGGATCCTGACAGTTGACACTCCCCTCATCTACCCTTGGTCAGGTGATAGCAGTTAAGAGCAGCCAGTATTCTCAAGCCCATAACAGAAGTAAAAATGACCTCTAAGTTTGGTTTTAGAGACTAAGTATTAGGTAGAATACCTGTTGATAGAAAGATAATTAGAGAATCCAAGACAAGAAAATAAATGTGGCAAACTAACAAAATGACTTCTCCTTCATCCTCCTGACATGAAATAAAAGACTAAGATCTAAAAACAACTGTCTTTATTTCCTTCCAGAAAGACTGCTGCTGACAGACTGACTCCGTAAGTTCAAGGCTAGAGCAGGTCATGTCTACAATAGATGCAACTCTATAAACCATTGTAACTGTCTAAAAATAACCAATATTAAATTAGGAGAGGAAAACTCCTAGAGGTATTCAAATGACAGTCATTGAAGTGTTACTGGATCTCCAGATTTCTGAGTCTTCTCTGTGCTTTGCAAAGGGTCCTTTTCTTTATGTATTCATTCAAGAGTGCTCTCCTCATTACCAGCAAACACCTAGATTACTATTAATGATTGCTACTTCTGAGATATCTCTGATTCTGCATTTTGTGCTTGAAGACTTCCTGTCTTATAATTCTTTGACTGAGAAAATGAACCAAATCAAGTCCCCTAGCCTGAGTCATGTTCTGAGTCATTTTGGTTTTCATCTGGTATTTCTCTTGAGGATAACCATACTCATCAGATCACAAAATCATGACAAACATTAAGGAAACAGGAAATTTGGAAGGATATTTGGATACACCTTTCCCCTATCCTGGCACAGGGGTTAATTTCATATTCTTCTCTCAATTGACAGGGTCTCCTCAGACCCACCTCTGTCTTTGTACCCTAAGATGTCAGTTTAACTGTTTAGTAGCCAGAGACTGGTGAACACAAATTCAAATCGTAATCATAACCTAATGCCTACAGTTCATAATAAGGTGACCCCACACTGTTCAGGGTGAAACTAATACATGTACATAATGGCATGGCATTCTTTGGGATATTTGTAAAATAGCTCTCTGTATGGAGACAGACAGTTGATTATGTCCCTGTATACCTTAAACCGACACTTCCTCAAAGGTTAATGAGTGAGATTCCAACTACTCTTTGGAAATAGAATTGAATGATAGTTTTCTTTTCATCCCCACACTAGAAGCTATTTAACACTCCTGAAACTGATTATAGCTACTTTGTTCTTCTGAGCCAAGACTGTATTCCTTCCTCTATTTATTTTTCTAATTGGGGCCCTACCTATTTACTCACTAAGGTAATAGGAAATAAGTTGAGTTTACTTTAATCCATTCTAACTAACAAAATTTTCTGCTTTCAATGAAAGACTCTAAATATATCAAATTAATAGATAAGATGTATGAATCCACACAGACCTATGCCATATAGGGAATTTACTCACATTGTAAGGAAGTTGAGTTCATTGTGAACAAAATATAACCACCTGCTTTGACAGCATCTTGAATAATGACTATCAATATAGAAGCAATCTTGTGACTTGGCCTTGATTTGGATAATGTAACTACATAACATCGACCAACTCTAACAGTACCCAAAGTACTTCCTAGTACTTAAAACTCCTCCCTCTGGTTATCAATCTCTCTAGGCCTATGATTAATTAGACAACACCATACGTTGGTTAGGTTCTAAATAAACTTTCAATATTGGTGTGCTATTGAGAATGCCCTAATTAGAATGATTCTGGCAGTTCAACTGAAAGCTTGTTATTGGGTAAAGGGAATCCTATACTAAGCAATCCTAGAGGATGTACTAAGGATGATTTCTGTTTATCATGGAAACAACTGCCTCCATTTACTACCACAACAGTCAACTGCCTTGGACAGTGGTATTGAGTTGTTGATAAATCATAACAGCCTTCATAAATTCACAGAACTCCATGCAGAAACCTACCATATTAACTTTACATACTTCTCCAATTGTTACTATTTTCTATTCTCACCAATAAACTTTTCTCTCTACCTATGGATTGTCTTCTCCATACCTTGTGCTGTATCATCCAACATGGTTTAATATGTCTTTTCTTACTGTTCTGTCTTGTTTTTGAATCTTTCATTTATAGTCAAAAGAGATTAAGAAAAGTAATGGCTTAATAATGATCACATCATGAGTTCTTTTAATATCGGTTCCCATTTACTGTCTAAAATGTCTAGGTAATAGCTAACTTGTCTCTCTCAGATATGAGATTGTCCCAACTTTAATGAGTTCTGTGAATAAGTTTAAGAGGGATGTAGTATACCTTCAAGCACACTCTGCACTAATTAAGAGGCTTAAAAGAACTGATGTCTGTTTTTCAGAAACCTGATGTTCTAACTGTAATTTTAAGATATGAGTGAAATACAGAGTTCATGTCCCAGTGTACTCTGGAGGAGGCTACGAGTGAGCCAATGTCTACCTCTCAGAAACCAGGTTGACTTAACAAGGTCTATAAAGTTTGTCAGGAGTGAACTGGTGTGCTTTCTATCTCAGTCTGTCTTATGGAAGCAGGAAATGAGTTAACATATTTCATGATCTATATTGTTCTAAGGATGATCTGTCCTAATGTGTTGGATAGGGATGATCTAGTAAAACTCTACTTCCTTCTGTCCTACTTATGGTGATATGTGGAAGTATTATCTGTCTCTGAGAATGCATGTTCTCCTACCTTAATCTGTGCTATAGAGAAGTACACGAGTGACCTACTCTGATGTTCAATTTATTCTGTCCTACAAAGGAGGATTACTAAAAGATAGTATCTGATTATGGTATCCATAACATCCTAAATACACCTTTCTCACAGGGGTGTTAAGAGTGAACTAATTTGCTCTCTTTTGCAGTATAGCAATGAAACAATACTTGGAAGGAAGAAGTAGTTTCCTCACATATTGTATAATTTACTACTTTCCCTTTCCCCCAATCCATTATTTAAGCTATCCTAATGAGGAGGTTTGTAGGGAACTATTGTGTATTAAACTCTACTTAATGTATTTCTTGGAATTTTTTTAATCACTCTGTGGATTTTCATTTCAATGGATTGACTACATGTTTTTACCAGACAGAAGTTTTTCAGTTCCAAGAACCCCCACTCACCCTAAAAGAGTGGTTGAAAAAATTGGAATTGTTAGAGGTCAAGGACTGGAACAGATCAATTTGATCAGGATTTGATGGATCACTGTATCATGAATTCTGAGAAACAACCTTAGCAGTGACAGTAACTGCAAAATATCAAACATTGTATACTGTAGTGTGTATTGGGGGTGGATCAAAAGTTTCAGTTTGTAGCCAAGATCTATTGACAGTTGATGTTCTTTGAAGTATAGAGTAGATTTTTTTAAGTATGTAGTAACTTATAGGTTATTTTTACTCCATTAGATGATACAATTTCCATATACATGTGGGAGGGCTAGATATGTAACATGTCTTCATGAAATAAAAATGCTCTAAAAATAACCTACTGTCCCATTTTGACTATCAACTATTGAAATAGTGTGCTCCAACAAATGAGAATATCCCTGGGAGTCTCTTGCTAAGAGAAAAACAATGGCCCAAGCTGAAACTGTTTTCATGAATGAGATTTCATACAATCCTAGCAATTTCTCAAGACAACTTACAGGATGAATAAAGCCCAGTC